>NC_056523.1:113334392-113346126 GCF_019175285.1 Sceloporus undulatus | reverse complement strand
CTCAGCTGGTTACAAGGATCATAGGACTGGACTCATCTCTCTCAGGGAAAGGGAAAGGGAGACTCTCAGGGTGGAAATGATACCTTGAAAAGAAAAGAAAGATGTGTGTGTATTTAATGTCAGCTGCTGGTTCAGGTTGCTTTTCAGTGGTTTCTGTAGATTCTTCAGGCTAGGGGTGGGGTGGAGGATGTGTTGATGGGCACATCCTTCTCTCCTTCACATTTCTTTTCAAACCACAGTGGGCCCCAAGGTTCAATGTGTGGGAATGGTAATGACTAGAAGGCACACAACAACAAAAATTCAAGACTTGCTAAATTAACTACCACAAGACTGCTGTTTTGCTGCTTTTCTTTCTGATTATGAACTTCCCAGTTCTGTTCCTAACTTCTTCACCTATCCTAGCCTATCTTAAATGGATGGAACCACAGTACAATTTCCTTTCTTGATCAAAGATGCAACTATTAGCAAAAAGCCTGGTATGAATGTCTTTCTTCTTTGTTTCTCCTTAGACACCTAATTCCATGCACTTTTCATTCTTGATTTCACCTCTCTTTCTTATCTTCTTTCTCCTTCCCTCCCAGCATACCCCACAATCCTGCCTAAATGTCCTCTCCTTTTCTTATATCCCTATGTAAACCTCCAGTTAATTGTTTTGTTGTTGTTTTTGGTCGGGGAGGAGAGCCTCTAGAAGTCCCAGGTTTTGCTCCCATACAAACCAATTTTATTTATACATGAATTTTTTCCCCATCCCAAATTATTTTTGCGAGTTCTTGGCATTATTAAGGATTTCTTAATCCTGCTCCACAGGTTGATTTAAATTAACTCAATACATTTGAAAATGAAATGAATCTGTACTTGCCTGTGTTTTTGTACTTTCTGGGGAGCCAATAAAGCTGGCCATGTATAAGTCTTGAAATTGTTAGCACTAAAACAAAAGGATTCTAATGGTTAACTGGAATATTATAGCTAAAGCATTTTAGCACTTTGATGTTTCAGTCATGTAATATGGGGCGAGGGCAAGATCGGTGGCTGTGACATCTCTAGGAGGCATTCAACCATGTAATTTGAGGGGAAAGGAAAGATCACATGGCTGGACGCCTCCTAGAAACATTCAACCATATGATCTAGCAGGAAAGGTTACCCTACACCCTTCTCATTGATCTTACAGGCTTCCTTTCTGCCTCAGCAGAAGCAGCAGCATGCTGGGCAGGCTTTCTCCAGAGCTCCTGGCTGCGAGGAAGTGCAGCAGCAGCTCCAGAAACAGGGAACGGGCCAGCAGAGTTTATGCTGGCCTGTGTGGACAATGATGTGCCATCACACCAGATTCAGGCTGGTGCATGTGCCACTGCAAAGAAGGCCTTTTTCTGCATCCTTTCAGAGAATATTGCTCTGTTAAATGGGACACAGAGAAGGGCCCCTCCAGCAGATCTTAAATCTCAAGAAAGTACATAAGCCCTCTTTCCAGGTATCGTTGTTTCAAGATGTTTAGGGCTTTAAATGTCATCCCCATCACCTTGATTCAGACCAGAAGCATATTAGCAGTCAGTTCAATTCTTTTAAAACTGGTGTGACATGGTTTTTTATATGTTGTCTAGCTGCTATAACTTGTACTAGCTGAATAGTTTCTGAGTTGTCTCCAAGAGTAGCCCCACAGAGTGCATACATCTCTAATTCAAGTGCTTACTTTTAATTGCAAGGAATTGGTTCTAAATCCATACATTCAAGGAAAAGAATTTACATATAATTCTAACTGCTGTGAATTCCTTTACTTATTTCTTAAGCTAATGACTTCTGATCTCATTTCTATACAGCAGCAATCTGGTGACAAAAGAGGCCTATTAACCTGTTTGATGAAAAGTTTTCACTTCTATTCCTGCATTACAAGCAATAAAACATCTCTGGAACTCCTGACACCTCCAGGAAATATGCTATTTGAAGCCTACCATCTGTGCTTTGCTTACCTTTATGTATGAAAGTAAAGTTTTTATAACGGAGAATTCAAAAGATGCTGATAACAGTACCCTTGATCTCTGTCCACTGCTGACATACATCAATCCATTTATCCCACTAATCAATCCAGTGAGCCTATTCCTTGAATTGCCAAATTCATTTTCTGTATATTCCTATTTATTCAAGCATCATTCAAAAGTTCAGAGGTTCTAAGGACACAGTGCCATCAGAATAGGGCACAGTGCCTCCATTTAATCTGGCTAATTGAAAAATACAGAAAAACCTGGTATTAGTATGCTCAACATGAACTATTGACAACTAGAATTCAGAGAGAAGTCATCCAGATGAGTTACCAACAATTCTTGATTTCACGAATGATCAAGCAACTGTGATAAATCAAATGGGCATATCATTCCAAAGGGAAGAGTAGGCTCATTGCATAACATACAAAAGCAGGAAAAGGCACTTAAATATCATTATCCCAAAGGGCAAGTACATATGTTACTTTTAAACACAGCTGACCAAGAGTTACAACCTCTGCTAAGTGGTAAAAATAGAAGTTGGCATAATTTATAGCACTTTTGGCACATTCTGGAAGAAACTAAGAAGCAATGCCAGCATGTTGATCACAGAGGGAGCATTCAGAAGGTACCTCAAGTTCTAGATAATGGAGGTTCATATGTTCCAGAAAAGTCCAGGAAAACAGAATTTGGGGCAGATTCTAATGGAAAGATATATGCTGCAAGTTTATTTAATGTATTACTTAAAAAAAAACAGAAAAGCTATGCCATTTGGTTCCTCAGGCAGAGTGACTTGTTCTTGCTGGTTCCATACTAGACTCTTGGGAATGGATTCGTTCATATGCCAGATGACATTTTCCAACCTTCCTCAAGACAAGCCAACAACTATTGTACCCACTTGATGAAACTATATACATACTCATAGTTCCCTGGATTCTGCTTACCCAGCACACATAGGATATCACATCTATATGTATTAATGTGCTTTTAAAAGGAAGGAAGGAAGGCCACTACAGTGAGGTGTGACACCACATTTCAACCAACATATAGTTATACAGTACTGAAACAGAGGAGAGAAATAATAAGAGGGAGGAGGAAGTTTTCACTAGAAGCAATGTTCTTCTCTTAGTTCTGCATTGCTGTAGGTAGTTGCATAATAATGCAGGATAAGTGACAATGTTTAAAAAGAAACTGAACTGTCCACCTGTATATCTAATATGTAATATTCTATGAGGAAAGTATGTAGAAGATTTTTGCTACTAGCTATTTTGCATTTCAGGTTTCATGATTCAAAGATGAGTCACTGCTGCCACTGTGATTGTATGACACATACTTTACCTCATAAAGTAACTACTTAACTAAGACAGAAATCCACATCTGGGCAGTGCCTAAAGAGCAAGCTATTACATTTCCTATAAATACGAAGTAGATGGAGAAACAGTGGGATACAAACCTAAGTAAAATCAGGTATATCTTTCTTCTAATGTATATCATATCTTGGTCATTCCAGGAATATCATGTACCAGAATATCATTCTCTTTTAGGACACATATTCAGTGATATGGCCATACTTTGGCCATATTATAAGGCATGACTTACTAGAAAAGACAATAATGCTTGGTTAATGCAGAAGGCAGTATGAAAAGAGGAAGACCACATTAGTGGTGGATAGACTCAGTTAAGGAAGTCATGGCCCTGAGTTTGCAAGACCTGAGCAGGACTGTTGCAGAAAGGATGTCCTAGAGATGTCTCATTCATAGGATTGTGTAGCAGACCAGGGGGCTAATGAGGCCAGTGGGGATTTCAAAAGGGATTTGGCAGCAAGGATGGAGGAAGCCTGGAGGAGAGAGAGAGGTGGAGATGAAATAGGAATGGCTGAAACACCCAGGAAAGAAGACACACACACACACACACCCCACGGGAAAGAAAGCAGGAAGGGATTGGTGAGTCCAGGGAAGGCAGGGTCGAGAAAGGGCAGCCACAAATATGGAGAAAGCTAGAGACAGTCAGTCAACCATGGGGGTGAATATAGGAGGAAAGCCCAAGATGGTGATATCCTGGTGAATGCAAACAGACATTGGCGAAGAAAGAGTAGAGACAGGCCCAGTACAGCAGGCTTGGTAGGCATGAGAGGCCAAAGGGGAGATATTAGAGAAATAAACCTGGAAAAGAGACAAGAGAGAATGCTATGGCATCCTACCAGAGTGGGACTACCCAAGCAGAGGGGTGTGGACAGAAAGCACCCTGGCCAGGTTGTTAGAGGGTACAGCCCCAGGGAAAGAGCAAGGGACACTGGGGCCAATGAGAAATCAGAATGGGAATGGCCAGAAAAGGACCTACCAAGAGAAGGGGCAGGAAGAGGCTCTCTGGGATAGCCCCAGTGTAGTCAAGGTCAAGGGCTGGAGTCCAAGTTATGTTTTATGTTGTTAGTCCTTGGGAGGGAGACTTTTAGTTAGTACCCCAAGACTACCTGAATTGCCTGCATGGCTTTGTATATTTGCTAGGTGTGGTACTCAATAAAAGATTCTTGGAACTTGCCTTACAGTAGTCCTGCACTTCTCACATGGAGTTCCAGGTAAGAGGAGGGCCCAGCTCATCAGCCAGATGGGGCAGAGCCACAGGTTGCCATAAATCAAGGTTGACTTCGAGGCAGTTAAGAACAACAACATTTAGTGACAAATCACCAAAGTGTAAATATACTGAAGACTGCATGAGCATAAAACCTTGCGCTAAAAGAAATATTAACAGTTTAAGAATGCAACAGCAATTTTTGTACTCAAGAATCACATGACTTATAACAATACACCTATGGCTATAACAAACAGCTCTCCCCAAGAAATGTATTCCACATGTTATTATGTGGGGACAGATCTTACAAATATACTATGTTGTTGTGTGCCTTCAAGTCATTTCCAACTTATGGCAAGCCAAAGGCAAACAGTTTTCTTGGCAAGATTTAGTCAGAAGGGGTTGCATGTGCATTTGACTAAAGAGTGTGACTAGCCCAAGATCACCTGGTTTATTTTCATAGCCAAGCAGAGATTCAGACCATAGTCTCCAGAGTCATTGTCCAGTGTTCAAACCACTACACCACACTGGCTCCCATATTTTATTTTATTTTTAAATCACAGTATATTATTTTCCTTGCTTATAGTTAAACATACTAAGTACAACAAAAAATAAATCAGTTTGTCCAAGGACCGAGAAACAGAGTCCAGATTCTTGTCTACTCTTCTGCCTTTTATTTTTAATTATGACCATAGTAATTGCCCATGATTTATTTCATTAAGTGCAAACAGGACTGTTGACAGTGAAAGGTAATTTTTAACATAAGCCCTAATCAAGAATAGTGAGAGGATAAATGAGAACATGAGGAGAGAATTCAGAAGAGTTGTTACATGGGTTGAGACTACAGGATACACATTCTCCATCCTAGTTAGCTAGTTTAGCCAAATATGCACCAGGAACACTATATATCTCAGTGCTAATTTTTGTGAGACATTTAGCCTTCTCTGTCAGAGAGCTATGATGCCACAACAAACTAGAATCCCCAGGATTGCCAAGCATTGAGCCAGGACAATTAAAGCAGTCTCTAAATGGATTATTTCTGCAGTGTATTTTGGACCAAAGTTGCCTATTCCTGGTTTTCATACAAACATACTGGTTGAGAGTATCCAGTCTATATTATGGCTACCAAGCATTCAAAGACATAGTCGTGTAAGTCTGGGGAATCAGAGTGCAAAGGGATCTTGTAGAACCTTTGAAACTAACTGAAAGAAAGAAGCTGGTAGCATGAGCATTCATAGACTTCCTCAGATGCATGGGGTGGAATGGAAGGTCCATGGACAGACTTATATAAGCAGGCTGTGTGTGAGAATGGCTACTAAGTACTTCTTGAATTAAATGTACATGTTTTGCCGATTAGAAACACCAAGACCATCAAATTATGCAGTGTTGACCAACTCTTACAATTGCATCCAATAGTATCCTTACACCAGCAGAGTGGACAAAGTTCATGGATGAAACTACCCCACCACATCCCACTAATCTATTCCAGAGGATTGGCTGATAGAGCAGATTTGGTGAGGGGATGCATGCAGAAGGGAAATAACCAGTGCTGTATACAGCTAAATCTACTCACATCACACTGGATTTTGCCTGTTTTTTGAAAACATTGTGGAATACACAGACTTTTGTTGGAAACAGCATGGGAATAGTATAGTTTCCATGTGTTATTGGACTGCAGTTCCTCAGCATTCCATACCATTGACTGCACTGCTGGCTAAGGCTGCTGGCAAGTGCAATCCAACAGGGCCACTTGACTCCCAGGAACCTCTGACCTAGGTAGATAATGTCAGAATCCTAAGCATCATCATCATCATCATCATCATCATTATTAGCCTTTATTTATAAAGCGCTGTAAATTTACACAGCGCTGTACATACAATCTTTTTAATAGGATAGTTCCCTGCCCTCAGGCTTATAGTCTAAAAAGACATGACACAAAGGGAGTGGTGGTGGGGAAGGGGCCTCTCTAGTAGGATAATACATATAAAATGCATAGCAATACAGGAAATGATTCAATAAAACAGACAACAAAAGGACAACAAATAGCAAGTGACAATTATGCAATGCCTGGGAACTCTGTCCTGAACAGGATGGTCTTCAACTCCGTTTTGAAGCTGGTTAAAGAAGTGATGGCTCTTGCTCACGGGGGAAGAAGGTTCCAGGAGTGAGGGGCAGAGAGTGAAAAGGGGCGAATCCGGGATGGGGCAGAGGAAATCCTGGGCTGGGACAGCAGACTTTGGCTACCAAAACGGAGGACCCTAGTGGGAAGGTGAGGAGAAATAAGGCCTGATAAGTAAGGAGGGGCCAGCCCATGGAGGGCTTTAAACGTCGACAGCAGGAGTTTACACTGAATGCGGAAAGGGAGGGGGAGCCAGTGAAGGGATGCCAACACAGGAGAGATATGGTCAGAGCGGTGGGCAGATGTGATAATGCGTGCAGCTGAATGCTGAACAGAGATTAAAGGACGCAGGTGAGAAAAAGGAAGCCCAGCCAGGAGGACGTTACAGTAATCAAGTCGTGAGATCACTAGGGCATGGACCAGGATCTTGGCAGTAGAGGTGGAAAGATATGGTCAGATTTTGGCAATATTGTACAAAAAGAATCTACAAGCCTTGGCTGTGGTCTGGATCTGAGGGATACACGACAGAGAAGAATCAAAGATAAAACCAAGACTGCGGGCTTGCTGGACTGGTTGAATAGAAATGTTGTCCACAGAGACAGAAAAGGAGTGCTGAAGGGTGGGCTTAGGAGGAAAGACAAGAAGCTCCGTCTTGGATATGTTGAGCTTCAAACGCCGATGGCGCATCCACTGCGAGACAGCTGTGAGGCAAGACGAGACTTGCTGTTCAAGCCTTGGAGAAAGGTCAGGGGTGGAAAGATACAACTGGGTGTCATCGGCATACAGATGGTAGGAAAAACCAAAAGAGCTAATGAGTTTACCTAAGGGCAGTGTGTAGAGAGAAAACAGAAGGGGACCCAGAACAGAGCCCTGGGGAACTCCAACAGATAAGGGAACAGGAGATGAAGTCTGACCGCCAGCAACCACTGCAAAAGATCTGTCTGACAAATAAGATCTAAACCTGTCGAGAACAGAGTCTGAGAACCCAAGGTCAGAAAGTATGTCAACTAGGAGACAGTGATCAACGGTGTCAAAGGCTGCAGACAAAATCAAGGAGGATGACAACAGAGTAAATGCCATTAGCCTTGGCCCGTAAAAGGTCATTCGAGATCATAGTGAGAGCTGTCTCTGTAGAATACCTTGGGCGGAAACCAGACTGAAAGGGATCAAGAATGGAGTTGGCTTCAAGAAACTCGAGACAGAGAGAATAAACAACCCGTTCCAAAACCTTAGAAAGAAAGGGAAGAAGAGAAATCGGACGATAGCTAGACAAAGAGGAGGGGTCAAGAGAAGGTTTTTTCAGATTGGGGAAATGAGAGCATGTTTGAAGTCTGAAGAGAAGGAGCCTGTAGAGAGAGAGATTGAAGATATGGAGAAGCGAGGGCAGAAAAGAGGGAGCTATAGAAATTAGAAGACGAGTAGGAATTGGATCAAGAGAACAGGTTGCAGGTTTGCAAGAGTTCAGAAGTGTAGAGAGTTCATCGAAAGAAGCAGGAGGAAACACAGAAAATTTTTTAGTCGAGGCCGAAAGAAAATTATGAGCAGAAGAAGAATCGGGAGGGACTATCTCAGAACAAATAGTGGTAATCTTTGAGATGAAATAATTAGCAAAGTCATTAGGCATCTCAAAAAAATAAAGCTTCCTCTACACTATCATGAAAAAATGAGAATAAGAAGGGAAACTATACATTGATGATAGAGAGGGAGCAGAATGGTGTCTCTGGCTCTGGTCCAAGTTGGAGTTAAGCATTTTTGTCTTGACTCCCAAGTCTCCTTCTCCAAGAACTGGCTTGGAACTCTAAAGGACAGAGGTCTTTCTAATTATTATTATTATTATTATTATTATTATTATTATTATTATTATTATTATTATTTATAGCCTACCCAATCACAAGGAATCTGGGTGGGTTACAACAATAAAAATATAGAGAATACAATAAAATAAAATACAAAAAATAAATAAAGTACAATAAAATAAAAGAAAGCGATGTTAGTTAAAGTAATTCACAGTTAGGCCTGCTGGAAATGGGGCCTGTCTTTTTCACTCCCTCCCAGGTTTGATGATGACAATTGAGATGGAGGGAGGGCTCTTCTTCTTGTGGCAAGAATATAATTTTTATTAATTTTAATTTAATTCTTCTCATTAATTTAAGAGAAGAATTGGTGGAAAGAGTGATGTAAGTCACAGTAAACAGGGAGAGGAACTAGGTAGGGAAGGCCTGCCGGAAGAGATCTGTCTTAAGAGCCTTCTTAAAGGCTGTAAGAGTAGAAATGTCACGGATCTCCTTCGGCACGTCATTCCATAACTTCGGAGCTGCAATGGAAAAGGCCCTCTGGGTGACTGAAGTTAGCCTAGGTTTTATTGGCTGAAGTAGATTCTTCCCCAAGGACCTTAGAGTGCAGGACGGACAGGACAGAAGAAGGCATTCCCTTAAGTATTCTGGACACAAGCCATGTAGGGCTTTAAAGGTAATCACCAAAACCTTGTACCTTGCCCGGAAACTAATTGGCAGCCAGTGAAGTGATTTCAAAACCAGTGTTATGTGATCGTTATGACGAGAACCTGTAATTAACCTGGCTGCCATATTTTGTACAAGTTGAAGTTTCTGAACTTGGCACGAGGGTAGCCTCATGTAGAGCGCATTACAGAAGTCCAATCGAGAGGTGACCAGCGCATGTACTACTGTTTCAAGGTCTCCCTGCTCCAGGAAGGGGCGCAGCTGGCGTATCAGCCGAAGCTGATAACAAGTGCTCCTGACTGTCGCATCCACCTGAGCTGTCGGGTGAAGCGACGAATCGAGGAGCACCCCCAAGCTGCGGACAGAGCCTTTCAAGGGAAGTGTGACCCCATCCACAACTGGCTGACATAATTCCATACCTGGGCTTGGGTTTTCTATAACGAGTACTTCTGTCTTGCTTGGATTCAGCTTGAGTCGGTTTTCCCACATCCAGTCCATTACCGCCCCAAGACAGGCATTCAGAGGAGAGATGCCATTCTTAGTCACTGCATCAGTCTGAGACATAGAGAAATATATTTGGGTGTCATCAGCGTACTGATAACACCCTGCCCCATGTCTCCGGATGATTTCTCCCAGCAGCTTCATGTAAATGTTAAACAGCATGGGAGACAATATGGCGCCCTGGGGGACGCCAAATTTCAGCTCTCTTTTAGAGCAAGTGTCTCCCAGCGCCACCATCTGGAATCTGCCTGAGAGGTAGGACCGGAACCAGTGTAGAACAGTGCCTCCGATACCTAACTCTCTCAGGCGTTCCAGAAGGATACCATGGTCAATGGTATTGAAGGCCGCTGAGAGGTCTAAGTGCACCAGCAGGGTCACACTTTCCCTGTCGATGCCCAGACGGAGATCATTGACTAAGGTGACCAAGGCCGTCTCAACTCCGTATCCCACCCTGAATCCGGTTTGAAATGGGTCCAGATAATCGGCTTCATTCAAGACTGCCTGTAGTTGATTGGTGACCACCCTCTCAATCACCTTCCTCAAGAATGGCAACAACGAGACTGGCCTATAGTTATTTCTTATCCAGGGGGTCCAGGGAGGGCTTTTTATGAGTGGTCTGATCGCTGCCTCCTTAAGAGAAGAAGGCAGGGTACCCTCCCTGAAGGATGCATTGATTATATTTTTCAGCATCAGCTTGACTGTATCACCCCCCTGGACAACCAGCCAGGATGAGCAAGGGCTGAGAGGGCAAGTCGTTTTTTTCAGACTACTAAAGAGCTTGTCCACATCCTCAGTACTTACCGACTCAAATTGATCCAGTCTAACAGTAATGGTGGAGGCGTTTGATGCCTCTCTCATTGCTTCTGACTTAAAGTTGGCATCCAAATCAGCTCTTATCCACGAGATTTTATCTGTGAAATAATCATTAAAAGTGTCACAGCAAGCTATGGTTGAATCTAATAGAGGGTTCTGGGTGGGAGGTAGTTGTGTTAAACTCTTTACCACCCTGAACAGCTCAGCTGGATGAGATTTCACAGACACTATAGATGCAGAGTAGAAAGATTTCTTGGCTGCATCTATCGCCCCTTGATAGGACCTAAGAAAAGTCCAATGAAGTGTCTTATCAGATATGAGTTGAGATTTGAGCCAATGCTTCTCTAGTTGTTGTCCAACCCACTTCATCTGTTTAAGCTCTTCAGAGTACCAAGGGTTACAGTTTTTAGTGGGTTGGAAAGGACGCTTGGGAGCGATCATGTCTATAGCTCTGGTGATGCTGTTATTTCACAAATTAACCAGAACTTCAACAGAGTCGCCGACATTGCCAACCATAGAACCCCTTAGGGCTTCTTGGAACCTAACGGGTTCCATCAGCCTTCGAGGGTGGGCCATTCTAATTAGTCCTCCATCCCAAGAGGGAGGAATAGTAGCCTTTAATCCAACCTTAACCAGGAAATGATCTGTCCATGATAATGCTGAGATACTAGTTATTTCTGCCCACAGATATGCCTGTTCCATGCAGAAGACCACATCAAGAGCATGACCTGCACAATGCATGGGCTCAGAGACTATCTGGGAGAGGCCTATGTTTGTCATGAAACCCATGAACTCCCGAGCTACACTAGTAAGATTAGTCAAATCAGCCTTGAGGGGGATGTTCAGGTCACCCAGGACTAATAGCCTAGGCGATTCCAACACCAGCTCTGAGACTAGTTGTGTCAGCTCAGCTAGGAGGTCTGTTAAAGTTACGGGGTGGACGGTAGACCAACAGATCTTATGCAATCAGCAGGATCAGAAGGGTGGAATAGACTATAGCAGTGCAGCTCAATGTAGTGGTCTATGGACCACTGCCTGTCCACAAGCAATTGGCTGCAGTCCACTAGGAGTTTCTAGGAAGGAAAGAAAAAGTTGCAGCCAATGGGAACAAACATGGCACCAGTCCCTGGCACATTAGAGAATAAAATGGTCCCTTATGTCAAATGGTGTGAGAAGCACTGCACTATACCACCTCAAGCTGCAGGCCTTGAATGTTCCCCTCTGTGAAAAGATGATACAACTCAAAGACCAAAACAAAACAAAACTGTTTTTGTTGTTAATTTGTCATTTTAATAATTATGTGG
>NC_056523.1:113322144-113334382 GCF_019175285.1 Sceloporus undulatus | reverse complement strand
GTTTTTAAAACTTCTTTTAATTGTACAGCTGCTTTAATGATATTTTTAACTTTTGTAATATATATTAGCTATTTTATGCTGCCTAGAGTCCCCAACCAGGAAAAGGGAGGGATATCAATAACGATGATGATGATGATGATGATGATGATGATGATGATGATGATGATGATGATGATGATGATGATGATGATGGTGATGATGGTGATGATGTGATGGAGACGTTTTGACATTTAAGATGTCAGGATCTTTCATAATATACTTTAACCAGCTGCTTTAAAGGCCTTCAGCCCTGTACTGTGTTTTAGTTTTATGATTATATACATTTTATGTTCTGCTGTATGCTGTTTTAGATTTTACAAGCATTTTAAATTGTCGTGTTACTACTTTACTGTAACACACTGAGCATTTGCTAAGGAGCTGCCTGTAAGCACTCTAGAAGAATGAAATCTATAAATGCCACCCTATAATGCCAAAAGAGCTGGTGTTTCTGGAAGCTCTCATATGGCAGCTCTATCTTAAAGCATGATACATAATCTAAACAGGATATAACTCAGACATGTGTCATTGTGGCCACATCATTCCTGCACTTCTGGCCACCACAGTTGTAACTGTGCAAATTAATGTACACTTGGTCTATAGAAATCTGAGCATCCACGCTCAGGAGTGAATTCAGGAGTACACTCAAGTTGCAAACTTCTGTCTTCAGAGGAGTATAACCCCATCTAGCAGAAATTGGAACCCTACTACCTGATATGACTTATGACTAAACAAGAGGACCTCTTCCTTGTTTGCACCAACCTTCAGTTTGTTTGTCTTTATCCAGTCCATTACTTATGACTGTGAAATGCCTCTACCTCAGAGGTGGGAAAAGTGCAGTCCACGACGAGCCATACTTGGCACCCCACAATCTCACTAGAGCACACCATCAGAATCTAGAATATTACCAGTAGGAGTCTCCCTCTCCCCCTCCATCTCTCTCTCTCTCTCTCTCTCTCTCTCTCTCACACACACACACACACTCAGTAGGATAGAGAACAGAATAACCTTGCACCATAATGAAATTTCATTCATCGGTAGGCTTCAAATCAGTGCTGAAGAAGCCCCCACCATGTACTATCTTAGGTTGGACACATAGCAACAGGTGAGTCTGAGAGAGCAAAATGTCCCTTCTTGCCATGTATTATAGTGGAGCCAGGGGTCACAGGGTCTCAGCTGAGGCTTTCTGATTAGCAGAGACTATAATATCATCTCCCAACCATCCACCCCAATTCCATTGTTCCCTATGACTTAAGTTGCATTCCCCAGGTAAAAAGAAGGGAAAATTGATTTTTAGAGCAACCATGGACTACACCCTACACTGTTATAGCGCTATAATTCCACATTAACAGCTATGGCTGCCTCAAGTGGAATCCTGGGATTTGCAGTTTAGGAGAGGGCATTGAGAATCCTCAACCAGAGAGCTCTTAGGCCTCACTAAACTGCAAACCTCATAAGTCCACAAGATGCAGGCATAGTAGAATAATATCACTACAACATTGCAGTGTGGTTTTGGCACAAGTATTGTTATGGGCTAATTTTGTTTTAATCTGAAGTATTTGGAGGAGGGATGCAGTGGCCTAATGGTTAAGATGCCATTTCTGACGACTGGAAGATCAGAAGGTTGGCAGTTTGAGGCCTGAGTGCTGCACGATGGAGTAAGGTCCTGCCACTAGTCCCAGCTTCTACCAGCTTAGCAGTTCAAAAGCATGCAAATGCGAGTAGATAAACAGGTACCACTTAGGTGAGAAGGTAACAGAGTTTGGTGCAGTCATGCTGGCCACATGACCACTGGAGTCATCTTCAGCTTAGTAATAGAGATGAGCACCGCCCCTTACAGTCAGTTATGACCAGACATTTGCGTCAAGGGATTACCTTTACTTTCACTTTGTAAAGGAATTGGGGATGGTTTGGCCTTGAGTTAGGAAAATACAACAGCTTCACAGAAGACATCCTCCTGATGGAGATGAAAAGACCTAGAAATTGTTGTAGAGCAACACATCTGCCTGAGTTTTTAACTCTCCATGAGTGTGTTGTCATTTGGTGCCCTGGTAAGGACCTGCACTTCAGAATTTTCTACTGCACAACTGGTACCTGCCTACAAGACCAGTCTGTACCTGGGACTGCAGGGACTCTCTAGCTTTACCCTTGCCATTGGGCAATGCTATTCTGGAGACATCTTTTTAAAACAAAATACCATACCCATTCTGTTCTACATGTTCTGTGCTGAATCTGCAGGAGCACATAACGTAAACTAGTGCAGAAACATTAGTCCAACTTTTCACAATCATGCAGATTTTCATAATGCATCAAATTGACTTTATGTGGACCATCATTTTAACACAGGATAGAGAATACATGACCCTCCACATGTTCTGGATTTTCAGTTCTCAGAAACCCCAATCAACATGGGCTGCATCTGCACTGCAAAAAGAATGCAGTCCAACACTGCTTTAACTCCCATGGCTCAATGCTATAGATTTCAGGGATATGTAGTTTTGTGAAACATTTAGCTTTCTATATCAGAGACCTCTAGTGCCGCAACAAACTACAAATCCTTGGATTCCATAGCACTGAACCATGGCAGTTAAAGCAGTGCCAAACTGTATTATGTCTGCAATGCAGATGCATCCATGATCAACTGTAGGAGATTATGGAGTTGCTGTTTAAAACCCTGAGAGAGCCAAAGATTCCCCATACTAAAGACTGGGAAACTGACATATGTGCATGTCCAGCCAAATAAAATAGTTCTTCTCAGTGTGCTGTAACAAAGAGATTCGTATAACACAAGGTGACCATGGTGTCAGCATTAAATAATCATGCAAATTTAGTTTTTACAAATTTTAAATATAATGCACACATGCACAAATGTTTCATAAAATATGCCTTTGTTAGCAGCATTTAATTCAGCTCAGGTCCACAGAAACCATGTAGAAGTCTGGGTGATGGTTATTAAGTTATTAGGAAGCAGATTCCAGTCTACGAAAGCTCATACAACCATCTTCTTCTTTTCATTTAGCATCAAAAGTGCCACAAAATCCTTTGCATATTAGTTTTTTTAAGAACATATATGCTGGTCAAGACTGGTTCAGGTAATCGAACTGAATTGCTAGGGCATTCAGTCTTACAACAGCCCAGAGGTTAGCTTTTTATACTTGTAGCACGTCCAACATTCTCTCACACTGTCACATGACAGAAGCTAATAGCAAACCTGAAAAGTTTCAGAGAATGTTTTCCTCAGAGGCTCAAACAGTCTATCATCCATCCAAATCCAATTCCTGCTTGCAGTTATAACAACTGGCTCCAGACATGATCACTTGGTAGACTGCCCACTTTGTATGCAGTCTTTCATTGCTGGAAATCTTTTCATACATTTCTTTTTCCCTAAACATTCTTTCCAACTTTGTCCACATTAATAATAATAAAATAAAACTTTTATTTGTATACTGCTTTTCCTCCTGATCAAAGCAGTTCACACTGTGCAGGCTAAGTGACACATGTCACAATACACAGCAATACAATATAACAACAGTTACATCAGCAATTACATCAACAATTCAAACAATTCAGTAAAAGTCTAAAACCATCTACAGAACAATTAAAAACTATCAGATGTGGTAGGACATCCTGATTTTAATTAGGGTTACATTAGTACACAGGTGCTTTTTCCTCCGCATAGCAGTATGATGAATTTCAGAAGAGTATGAAAAGTTTTTTGTAGAATGTGGAACACACTAATGTTTCCACTGCATTGGTAAGATCTGCCAAAACATTACTCATGGACAATGTTATCTTTCCATGTCCAGCAAGTGATAATACAATACAACATCCTATTAAATGCATGAAACGGTGGAAGAGTACATTGTCTCTCAAGCCCAAGAAAAGTGCTTACACATTAACAACCAAGTAATGGGAATTTTTCAGCCATCTAGACACATATGCACTGCAATGAGGTGCCATTACAAGATTTGACTGTCTGTGCTGCTCAGTAATATTGCAGCATTTGGCATAACCTTAAAACCTTAAATTAAACAAAATAGAAGCAAATGCTTTATAGAAAGTAAACTACAAAGAATTTACCCCTTTATTCCCTACTGAAAATACCACTGTTTTATTTGAATAAGTGAAAAGGGCCTATTCCTTAGCCCTGGCAATTACAGCTCCTCTCTAGTTCTAACTCTCCCTTTCCTTCAGAACTCATTTAGCAAGTACAGTTGGCCCTCCAGATTTGCAGTTTTGACTTTTGCGGATTTGATTATTTGCAGTTTTGATTAATATGTTCTCTGTAGGAATCTCTAGGTGCTCCAGCACAATTCTGCTGGAAGTTGATCATAGAGTTGTGTTGGCGAACTTAGAAGTTCCTAGAGAAAACACTTCTCTTGGCATTTGTAGGTCCTCAAGCATGATTCTATGATCAACTTCTGGCACATGTTGACCACAGAGTTGCACTGGAGGACCTGGAGATTCCTAGAGAGGTGCTCTCTCAGGTAAAAATAATAGTATTTTTTTATTTGTGGTTTTTCCATATTCATAGGGGTCCTTCACCCCTAACCCCAGTCAATGTGGAGGGACCACTGTACAGCCCCTTCCTTAGGGCTTCCCCACCTCCTGGTCCAAACCCATATTCATAGAGGTTACACAATATTATAGATACACAAACATTCATGTTAACAATTGGCTATATTTTCTGTTACTTATAGTAACATGCAAGCTTTGAGCTCTCTGTGGATGTATGTTGCTGATTCACTGGAAAAAACAGGAAAAGACCAGTTCAATAAAAAAAAAATTATTATTATTATTATAGGCTAATAAAAAGTACTTGATAGGAGAGGAAAAGCCTAGCCGATAGGCTCATAAAAGAATTGACAACATTGTAAATTGCAACAACCTAAAAAAAACTTTGACCAAAGCTCTTTGACCAAGTCGTCAAAGAAAGGAAGAATTTTCATTAAACAAAAAGATTTAACCACATTGAACTCAGGCTTGCTCAAGAGGTTAAGAACAACAAAAAGGGCTTTTTTGGATACAGTATGTCCACAGCAAAAAGAAGAAGAAGGAAACGGTAGGGCCACTGCGTGGAGAAGATGGCAAAATGCTAACAGAAGACAGAGAAAAGGCAGAATTACTAAACACCTTCTTTGCCTCAGTCTTCTCAGAAAAGGCAAAGGGTGCTCAACCTGAGGATAATGGAGCAGAGGACAGAATAGAGGAATTTCAGCTCAGAATAAGTAAAGAGATAGTACAGGAATACAGTGGTACCTCGGGATACGAAATACCCACGTTACGAAATTTCCGGGATACGAAAAAATCCCATAGGAAATAACTGTTCCGGGTTACGAAAAAATTTTTGGTGCTTTTCGGCGCTATTTCACACGAAATCGCGGCTTTTCCCCATTAGCGCCTATGGCATTTCGGCTTACGAAGGCTTTTCGGGTTACGAAAGCGGCCGCGGAACGAATTAATTTCGTAACCCGAGGGAGCACTGTATCTGGTTAATCTAAATGAATATAAATCTCCAGGACCAGACGAACTACATCCAAGGGTCTTAAAAGAAGTGGCAAACGTAATATCGGAGCCATTAGCAATAATCTTTGAGAACTCCTGGAAAACAGGAGAGATCCCAGCAGACTGGAGGAGGGCAAACGTTGTCCCCGTCTTCAAAAAGGGGGGAAAAGAGAATCCCAATAATTATTGTCCAGTTAGTCTGACATCAATACCAGGAAAGATTCTAGAGCAGATCATTAAACAGAGAGTCTGTGAACATCTAGATAGCAATTCCATAATTACAGAAAGTCAACATGGGTTTCAGAGAAACAAGTCATGCCAGACAAACCTGATCTCTTTTTTTAATAAAATTGCCAGCTTGTTAGATGAAGGGAATGCTGTGGATATAGTATATCTTGATTTCAGTAAGGCCTTTGTCAAGGTTCCCCATGACATTCTTGCAAACAAGCTTGTAAAATGTGGGCTAGACAAGGCAACTGTTACATGGGTATGTAACTGGTTGACTGGCCGAAGCCAAAGGGTGCTCAACAATGGCTCCTTTTCATCCTGGAGAGAAGTAACCAATGGGGTCCCACAGGGTTCTGTTCTGGGCTCAGTGCTATTCAACATCTTTATCAATGACTTGGATAACAGAATTGGGAGCATACTTATCAAATTTGCAGATGACACCAAACTAGGAGGAATAGCTAATACCCCTGAGGACAGGATCAAACTTCAGAATGACCTTAATAGATTAGAAAGCTGGGCCAAAGCTAACAAAATGTATTTCAACACAGAAAAATGTAAGGTACTGCACTTAGGTTGGAAAAATGAAATGAACAGCTATAGGATGGGTGACACCTGGCTGAATGAAATTACGTGTGAAAGGGATCTGGGAGTCCAAGTAGACCACAAATTGAACATGAATCAACAGTGTGATGCGGCAGCTAACAAGGCCAATGCGATTTTAGGCTGCATCAATAGAAGTAATAATCCCACTCTATTCTGCTCTGGTCAGCCCCCACCTGGAATATTGTGTCGAGTTCTGGGCACCACAATTTAAAAAAGATGTTGAGAAACTGGAACATGTCCAAAGGAGGGCGACCAAAATGGTGAAGGGTCTAGAAACCATATCATATGAGGAACGACTTAGGTTGCTGGGGATGTTTAGCCTGGGGAAGAGAAGGTTAAGAGATGATACTATAACCCTGTTTAAATACTTGAAGGGATATCATATTGAGGAGGGAGCAAGCTTATTTTCTGCTGCTCCAGAGACTAGGACCCATAGCAATGGATGCAAGCTACAGGAAAAGAGATTCCACCTCAACATTAGGAGGAACTTCCTGACTGTAAGGGCTGTTCAACAGTGGAACAAACTCCCTTGGAGTGTAGTGGAATCTCCTTCCTTAGAGGTTTTTAAACAGAGGCTGGATGGCCATCTGTTGGGGATACTTTCATTTAGATTTCCTGCATGGCAAGGGGTTGGAATGGATGGCCCTTGTGGTCTCTTCCAATTCTATGATTCTATGATTCAAAGGCAGAGATATTTTCACAACTGCATTTGGCTTCTACAAATAGCATGAAAATCTCTATGATTTATTCAAATTAAATATATCAGTTAAGTCTTCCTTTGTCATCTGAGAATGGAAACCCTTCTACTTTCTTGCTGTATTTTCAGCTCATATGTTAAGCCACTGCACTGCCTTCCTTACTTTATTCTGTATCTTCCAGTGAATTGCTGTATTTATGCTTCTTACAACATCTGGGTGCAGTACATTTTGTAACTGCTCAGAGATGTATGTGATGTACATACATGATATACTCTATATTTCAAAGTGAGCATTATCCACATATGGTGCAACTCTGGTACTTTTATGGAAAAGACAATGATGCTAGTAAAGATGGAAGGTCATACAAAGAGTAGAAGATCACATGACAAATAGCTAAACTCAATCAGAGAACCCATGGGTCAGAGCCTGGAGGATCTGAGCAGAGCAGTAGAGGATAGGTGGTCTTGGAGAAGTCTCATTTGCAGGATCGTCATGAATTGAGGTCAACTCCAATTGACCTCAATTATCATGAAAAGTGTGGCTATGTAAACAACTGACACATGTACCACATAAATATGTGAAACTGTATTGCATCCAACCAAATTACAGTTCTGTAACTATTGAAAGCTGCTGTTTTCAATTACTTTATGAATGATGCTCATATCATCTTGTGTCATGCTCAAACAGAAGTTTCTGTTAATAAAAATCCAGTATTTTTTTCTCTTCAGCTTTTAGCTCAGTCTAACATCAGTGATCTCAACACAATTGCCTGCCTGAAGATGAATAAACTATCTGTAATCAGGTAAGAACTGTACTTTCCTGAGGGAGCCTGATACATTACTCACCTATACAGCAATAGTATAATGAAGATAGTGGCACTGTCTTTTTCGACTTGTTTACATTTTACCTGTTGATAAAATAAATTTGACAGCAGCCCTAGGCAGCTGAACTACATAAAGGGCTGCAGAACTGGCACACTAGGTTGCTCTGCTTCTTTGTTGTGTATGACATACACTCTGGAAATCTCTGTGTCAAATTATGCCAGAACTCTCTTAGGCAATCTACGTTCTTTTAGCCACAGCCACCTACCCTGATCTGGAACATGGGTGACAATACTGACTTACTTTACAGGGCTGTTGAAAGGATGACAGCTAGGGAGGGCATGCCAGTATTTCAAAAATGCAAGCCAAATGTGGATTTTTTATTATCATCAGCCATACCTACAACTAGGAATGTCTTTCTATAGCTTTAATAAAGAATACAGGGCTAAATCCAGTCTCCTACCTGCAGGAACTTCCCTTGAACAGAAGAGGAATAACTGCTAATTCTCACTACCCTCTGCAGGATTCAGCACCACATCACCCCACAGTTCCCTTGCACAGCATGGGAGGCATAGGGAGACTTCAGGGAGGAAGGGGAAGATGGTCTTGCCCCATTTCCACCAGTGGGATTCCTCCACTAAATCAGAAACTTTCTGCAGAATGAAGGAACCATTACACCTAAGGGATGTCTATGCAGGACCCAACCCCATGGTGGTGTTTTTTATATGTTCTGTGAAGATCCATAAGAAAATAAATACAAAAGAAAGCTAATGTCTCTGTCTACCTGGGAATGGAGTAATGAATTGCTTTAGTAACCATGGATTTTGATATGATGTAGAATATTCCAGCTCAGACTATACCAGACTTAATTTTTCTGTCACTATAGATCTGCTATTATGGTCTGTTCTCTCCAAATAAAGCTTATGTTTAAGAATATTCATATTTCACTATGTTATTCAACAACTCTATCTTGGAGTAGACCAAAATGCACGTTGTACCATAATATATGAATGTGTGATCCTGTCATCACATCTTTTTCGTGATTATCGCCTAAGCATTAAACATTATTTCAGGGTTGGATCTGAATGTAAGAAGAGTTTGTTCAGCAGGCCATTTCCTTTGTTTGTTTCATAGAATCATAGAAATATAGAACCATAGAGTTGGAAGAGACCACAAGGACCATCCAGTTCAACCCCCTGCCATGCAGGAAATCACAATCAAAGCACCCCCTGTGACAGATGGCTATCCAGCCTCTGTTTAAAAACCTCCAAAGAAGGAGACGCCACTACACTCCGAGGGAGTTTGTTCCGCTGTCGAACAGCTCTCACTGTCAGGAAGTTCCTCTTAATGTTGAAGTGGAATCTCTTTTCCTGCAGCTTACAACTATTGTTCCAGGTCCTGTTCTCTAGAGCAGCAGAAAACAAGCTTGCTCCATCCTCAATATGACATCCCTCCAAACATTTAAACAGGGCTATCGCATCACCTCTTAACCTTCTCTTCTACAAGATATACATACACAGGTCCCTAAGTCTCTCCTTGTGGGGCATGGTTTCCAGACCATTCATCGTTTTGGTCACCCTCCTCTGGACACACTCCAGTTTCTCAACATACTTTTTGAATTGCGGGGCCCAGAACTGGACACAGTATTCCAGGTGGGGCGTGACCAAAGCAGAATTTAGTGGCACTATTACTTCCCTTGATCTAAACACTATACTTCTATTGATGCAGACTAAAATTGCATTGACCTTTTCAGCTGCCACATCGCACTGCTGACTCATGTTCAACTTGTGGACTACTTGGACTCCTAGATCCCTTTCACACATAGCCTCCTTAAGCCAGGTGTCCGCCATCCTATATCTATGCATTTCATTTCCCCCCAAATGCAATATGTACCTTACATTTCTCTGTGTTGAAATTCATTTTGTTAGCTTAGGCCCAGCTTTCTAATCTATTATAAGGTCATTTTGAATTTTGATCCTGTCCTCTAGGGTGTTAGCTATCCCTCCTAATTTGGGACTTTACCACACCGCCTCTAGTGCTTGACTTTTTTCCAATTCCGAAGCTTCCAATTTGGAAAAAATGGCCACTGAAGTGACTTACAGGGCCTGAATTCAACAATGGAGGCAACGGGAAGCTGTTTTGAGGGGAAAGTCTATGTAAAAAAATCAGTGTAACTTCCGAATTTGGTTCAAATTCAGAAAAGGTAAGTTGGACACTGGAGGCAGTGCGATAAAATCCTTGGTGTCCTCTGCAAATTTGATAAGCACGGCCCCTATTCTTTGATCTAAGTCATTGATAAATATGTTCAATAGCACTGGGTCCAGGATAGAACCCTGTGGTACCCTGTTGGTTACTTCTCTCCAAGATGAAGAGGAGTCATTGGTGAGCACCCTTTGGGTTCGGCTGGTCACCTAATTATACATCCATTTAACAGCTGCATTGTCTATCCCATATTTTACTAGCTTGTTTACAAGAATGTCATGGTGGACCTTGTCAAAGGCCTTACTGAAATCAAGATATGCAATATCCACAGCATTCCCTTCATCTACCAAGCTGGTCATTTCATCAAAAAAATGTTTGTTTGTTTGTGTTCTCTCTCTCTCACTCTCACTCTCACTCTCACACGCACACACACACACCCTATATTACATGACTGAAAGGTTCCGTTCAAAATGTGGGTCTTACATGAACATTCATACAATGGTATCAACAGATTTTAATGAAAACTCTTGTATTACCTTAAAAACTAACAAAAATGTTATAGTACAAGGTGATTTAAAAACAATGGTGAAAAATCGAATAAAAACAGCATTACTTTTGCATCATTCTTTTGTAGCTTCTGAGTATCCTGTTCACTTACATCATAATTTACTTTGTTTTATTCTTTGATGGTTTTGCTTAACCAATCTAAATCAGCTGAACCTTTGGCAACAGCATAAAATGTAAATGATTTAAAATTATCCAACATAAACAAGCAGCAAAACTGTCATGAACATTTTAACAGAGTGAAGAGACTAAATGAAAAGCCTCAATTAGAATTATTGATCATACCAAGATGTTATTCTTGATGACTCTGAAAAACACTCACAAAACTTTAGACTATTCAAGTCTATTTTCTTCAGCACAATTAAAAATAAGCTGAATTGCTTAGCAGCCTCCAGATAAAGGCAGTGTAGATGTGAACTCCTAATCATGTGTAAATGTCTTGCAAAATATAATAATTGCTTATGGATATCTTCCAGAAAAGAATTGTTTATGTATGGATTTTGGCAGAATGTATCAGACAGTCCTTCCTCAATGTGCCATTCTCCAGGCTACTAAGTCCTTTCCATGCTGGCTGGGGATGATGGAAGCAGTAGTTAA
Organism: Sceloporus undulatus; assembly: GCF_019175285.1. Lineage (NCBI taxonomy): Eukaryota > Metazoa > Chordata > Lepidosauria > Squamata > Phrynosomatidae > Sceloporus > Sceloporus undulatus. Next base: position 113,323,128 of record NC_056523.1, on the reverse strand, counting down.
ATACAGTTGAGAAACAAAGTGATCCATAAGAAAAAAATCCACAATTGGGCAATGTTGTTTAGACCAATAACATCTGTATATAAATGTGAACATGATTTGAAGATCTAAAAGGAGCAAAGTTGGTATACTGCAACTCTCTGTAGCTTGCCAGCCAATGTCCCACCTCTAGCGCACAAGCAGTTAACCACTGGCAGCAATGTGAAGGGCTTTATTGGTCTTCTGAATGTTCCCTTTGTCTGTAACGGTGTGCACAGCACGTAGCCAGAGGGCACCAGAACAGCATCAAGCAGCTGTGCTGCAAAGCTATTCTTTCCTGAGATTTAATTGGTGATTTGCTTCCAATCAAGAGCAAAAGTTGAGCAACCCTCAACTCTTTTTAACATAGAGCTGTTACAGAAAGTCAAGCAAAGGAACAAGAAGGGATCCATACAGGCAAAGTCCATGAGACAAATGATACCAAAATGTTAGAATAGGCACATCACGGGGCAGAGTCAAACATCTGGTTGGACATATTGTTCTGGATGACAGATTTATAGTGCAACCTCACAAAAATCTTATGGCATCATATCAAGGGTAGGGAAACTGAACCTCCATATGATTTGTACTATAACTCCCATAATACCTTACCCATGGTTGTGTTGTTGTTTATTGTCATGTGTCTTTAAGTCATTTCTGACTTATGGCGACCGTATCATGGGGTTTTCTTGGCAGGTTTCTTCAAAGGGGGTTTGTCCTTGCCATCTTATGAGGCTGAGAGGGAGTGACTTGTCCAAGGTCATCCAGTGGGTTTACATGGCCAAGCTGGGATTCGAACCCTGGTCTCCAATCAAACCCCCAACACGCAAATCACTACACCATGATGGTTGATTCTGGATGCTTAATGTCCAAAACATTTTGCAAGCCAAAGGTTCCCCCAACCCTGAACTACTTCACTGCTCTTAGTCATACAGTTCTATTCTCAACAACCAAGTTCCACAAATCATC
>NC_056523.1:113315202-113322134 GCF_019175285.1 Sceloporus undulatus | reverse complement strand
TTGATGTTGTTGTATATATGTACTGTATGTGTGTGTATGCTTTTTTTTAAAAAAGGGGATACCCAATTGTCTTTAGTTTGCTTTCAGAGAAAAAAAAGTCAAGGGAACCTAGAACTGAGCGCACACTATACCCTTTCACATATATTACAGTTCTGTCCACCAATTCAAGTGAAAATAACATGTAATTGGAAAGCCTTTATTACAACCAAACCACCAAAAAGCCATCTTCTGCTTTACCTTAACTTGTCCTTGCACAGGATATTACATACATTATAGTTTCCAAAAACAAACTAGTGTGTGTGTGTGTGTGTGTGTGTGTGTGTGTGTGTGTGTGTAAAGAACAAGTGGCAACATTTTCTCACTGTTTTATCTGACTATTCCTATTGAAAAAAACACACTGCAAATGTCTCACCATCACTCTTCTCATCAGCTCTTCTCTCTTCCATGTGGACAGCAAGATTTAGATAAGGTGAACAGCAGCATTTAGGAATGCATCAGGGCTTATTATCGTTATCTAAACGCTAAACAACAATGCTTTTATAGCAATGACAGGTCATTTGCTCTTCATTTTTAATATCCTTGATAAAATCAAATGTCAAAGTGTTTCTACATGAGTGGGAGGCTGCCTGACAACTGCTTCCCACTAATAGTACAAAAAGTTTTAAGACTGAAGAATCTCCCTAGGATTTGGATGAGTTTGGCATCATGCAGAATACACTTCACCTCAAAAAAGAAGTGCTGCTTAGCCAGAAGCTACAGCTGTGTTGGAGAAATAAGTGTGCAATCTGGGCTATAATGTTGTCTTGTCTGATAAGCCTTTCCACATTATTGGGAGCTCCTGCCTACAAAGCAGTTTTCTGGATGCTTTCTATGTGTAGACACAAGCTGAGGCAGTGGTGCTTAACCTTCCACTACTCCCTGTATTTTACTCTTTCCACCTGGAGGAAAGATTGTTTCATCTCATTATCTGGAGTCCCAAAACAGACAGAATCCTATGCTTGCCAAATTCTCTTATGCCTTACTCTTTGATACCATGGCTACTTTCTAATACCAATATCACTTTAGTCAGCTTCAGCATATTAAAAAATGCTGTCCCATTAGATTGATATCAGGAGTCCATTTCCTCTAGTGAACACTGTGTTGTTTTTGTAATTCCGTTCCACCATATCCCCTAGAATCTCAGGGCAATATACAACAAAAGGAATATAGAACAGTTTAAAATAAAATGAATAATTTAAAAGACTAGAAACATATTAAACCATTTAACACTTAAAACAATTGAATACCAGTGAGAACAGTTTGAAATAATCTAAACTGCAATACATGTACTTATTTAAATAAAATCAGTAGGCCTCAAAGGCTTTACCAAAAAGCCATGTTTTGACTTTGTCCCAGAATGACAGAATTAGCACCAATCGGGCTACAGCTGGGGTGCTACAGCAAAAAACAAACAAAAAAAAAACAACAAGGCCCTTTCCCTATCACCCACAATGTATTATCCTTAGTGGTGGGACAGACAGCAGGGCACCTTCAACTGACCTTAGTTCCCAGGTAAAATTTACATAGGAAGGTATAATCTTTCATGTAGCAAAGTCCCATTTAGGGTTTTAAATGTCATCACCAGCACCTTGAATTCAGACTGGAAACATATTGGCAGCTATTGCACTTTCTTTAAAACCAGTGTTCCATGATTTCTGTACTGTATAGTCTGCAGTCTAGCTGCCACATTTTGCACTACCTGCAGTTTCTGTGTCATCTTCAAGGGCAGCTCTACATAGAGTGCACTGCAGTAGTCTAATTAGGAAGTTGCCAGACCATGAGTTACTGTGGCTTAGGCCCTGTTCAGACTGGCCATTAAGGCCAGCTTGGGGGCAGAATCGGGGCATCACATCCACATGACACATGCCCCGGCTCAGCCCCCCCAGGCTGCCATGATGCCGTATGACACTCCACATGGCACATGGCATCGTGGCACTACTTCAGCGCTGCATCCTTATGATGCAGCTCTGAAGGAGCGCTACCAAGCCGTAGCAATGCAGCTATGGCGCTCTACCAGGGCGCAAAAAGGAGCCACTTTTTGTGGCTCCTTTTTGCACCCTGGAAAGGCCAGATCGGGGCAGTGGCATGCAGTTGCCACGGCTCTGATCTGGCTAAAACAGGGGCGGCTCCAAGCTGCCCCTTCAGGGCTCTGAATACTGAACAGTCCCTAAGTTATCCCTGTCCAATAAAGATTGTAGCTGGCAGACCAGTCAAAGCTGAACCGAAGCATTCCCAGCCAAGGAATGCATCAAGGCCTCTGATGACAGAGATTGAGTCACAAGTACTCCAAAGCTAGGTACTAGCTTTGTATTTGTGGAATACAACTCCCTCCAGGGCAGGTCACTTACCAAATTTCAGAACACAAGAACTATTGATCCACAGATCCTGCCATAGTCTCTCTGCCCTGAAGAAGACTAGCTGTTGCTCAACCAGAAACTTTAATTTTGCTGTAAACTTGGGTGACAGAGTTAAGGCTAGGTACAGACTGAATAATAAGTGCAGAAAATAAAAAAGTACCTTTGTGAACTGACTTGCTTTTCTTCTCTTGTACTGTAATAGTTCAGTCTTACATTGCATACACTGTAATGAAAATGCCTGGCTCAGTCACCAACAGAAAATTCTGTCTAGAGAAGCTTGCTGAGGAAAAAAACAATTCTGACTGCTGATGGAGGCAACAGTTTTTTCTTCATTATGACCCATGTTGTAACCTTACCTTGTGAGATTTTGTATGTGTGTGCTGTATTTCCTATATGCTCTGGCATTCAGTGTAGATGCCCAACAATGCACTTACATGTCAGGAGAGCAACTGCAAGTGCATAGCCCTGTGCTTCCTTCATAATGTTGATGGGATGGGGATTTGCAAGGAAGAATCAGTGGGTAGGAGGGAAGGCTTAACTCTTCCTCTATTGATTGAAATCTCTAAAGGTTCTTCTTTATTCCGAAAAACTGCTCTCTAAAACTACAAATAAGCAAGGCTGAGTGAAAACACAGCCTAAGAAAAAGTTAAATACTGTATTTGTGTCTCTGATATTTTACTTATGTCTTCATTAATGTTAGTTATACTTGGAAAAGCTCAGAGATCAATTTTAATCCATCTAATGTCCAAATTGAAATGGTCCATTTTGTTCCTAATATTCAAAGCTGCAGTGAAACTCAAACAAATAGCTTTACAGAATATGTTTTTGTTGTTTTGTTGCAAATGTTTTAATCAAAGTTCCCATTTGGACAAAGCAGAGAACGACAAACCTGAAATAATGTCAGAACAAAACAAAACAAAACAAAAAAGTACCAGAAAATCATTTTGTGGTTTCCTCAAACCAGCTGTATCAGAACCTGTCCTACTTCGAATGTTTTATTACAAAAGCCACTATAATAATAATAATAATAATAATAATAATAATATATTTTAAAAGACCTTTTGATTCACAGCATTTCAATAAGCATTTACTCAGCAAACATTTTACATTTATTGGATCCATACGTAAACTAACTAGGTTGCTTCCTGGAATTCCATGAAGCAACTATAGGATTGATTGTTATAATTCCTGCTCAATATATCTTCCCCACAATGGTCAATGGAGCTTGTCAACCCAATAAAAAGAAACTACATATGCAAATATTTCCAGACATACACTCTAGGCAGTTTTTGCCTCATCTCTGCATAAGTACCTTTTTATTTTATTTTTGTTTCATGCTTGGAGACATTGAAAGAATTTGGGAGTTTGAAGGACATGTTCCCAATGTCCTTAGACCAAGTCTAACAACACTGTGCAAGTCTGCAACAATGTCCATTTCAGTTTTCTACCTGTACAAGAGTAATATAGGTAGATTAATAAATAACACTAAAATTACTAAAGAGAAAAAAATGTGGCTTATGACAATTTTCTTACGCATAAATTAGAGCAAAATAAAAACAATTGCTAGCATCAAAGATTTAGTGGAAATGGTAGAGATGGACTCTCTGTAAGATTCAATGGAAAGGGAAGAAACAGACAACATGGAAATGTTCCATTATACAATAAAAGTAATGCTTAATTCATATTTGTGAGAACCCATGATTCTATGCACACAGAAAGACAGACTCTTCCAAGGCTGGTACAGGAACTCCATCTCAAGACCAGGAGACACTGTATCTCCAACTCCCATGGAGTTCAGTAGGTTTATGTGACCTGTGCTCTCAAGTACCTGTTTAAAATATTAATATCCCAATCTATTAGAAGATCCCAGGATGAGACACAATAAATTAATTTAAAGCATTTAAAACAGTAAAAGATATAAGTTAAAAACATATTAAAAACATAAGAAAAATGAGGTAAAACATATATATTTTTTAAAAAAACATACTCATTTCCCACCCAAATCTGCCTGATTTTAAAAATTTTTTAATTATTTAATTTTTTTGACTTTATTGGTCCTGGAATGTTTTAAATTTTTCCTGCTTAATTTCTTTTTAGGGACTGGTTAATGATTTTATGTTTGGGGGAGGGTTGGGGGTTTGGGGGGTTTAATTGTATTTAAAAATTGTATGTGATTTTATTTTGATATTCCTGTAATCCACTTTGATTCTTTCCAGAAAAAGTGGAATATAAATAATAATAATAATAATAATAATAATAATAATTCTCTATAAATATATAACTGTAATTTAAAAAACAACAGACCCCCCTCCACTTCCTCAAAGTCTTTAATAAAAAAAAACACATTTTAACTTGCCATCAAGATGAAACCGACATCAGTACCAACTGTTCTTTTAAGGAGAGGGCATTCCCAACTCAAGGTGCCACAACAGAAAAGTCCCTCTACAGAAGGAAAGTTCTTGTGAAAACACAGCTGCTTCGCTCATATGTTTTTCCAAATATCAAGAGCCTGTTATTTTATGATCAAGTCTATTTTTGTTGGTAAGGGAGCACATTCTTAGAGTAACCAAAGGGGAGGCACTGTACAACTGTAAATTTCAAGGCTGCTGGTTAAAAAAGAATCGTTCATTTGCCAAACTGAGCTCTTTCAGAAGGGCATCAAACTTTTTCCTCATGATGATCACAACTGGGACAGCTGTTGCAAAACACAGGAATGTGAAAAGCTGATGGAAATGAATGAGCAGGGCAGCTCAAATAAGTAAAACACAGCCAGCAGCACTTTTTACTTACTGAAGCAAAGGAGAATATGGTATTACTGGGTTGCTTGTTGAACAGTAACTGGATTACATCCTCCACCATACCTTAATCCAACAGGCTATCTTATGGGTCACAGGGCCCCTAAAGTCAGGACAGGGAGAAGTCACTTTGTGGCAGAACCAACAACTTCAGCTCTGGGTGGCTTTTTTGTTTTACATCTTCCCCTGTTCAGTGCATCTTTTCAACTAGGACAAATTCACAACCAGGGGAGGATACAAAAGTTAATACCATCCCTTTAAAACTTGGGGGGGGGGCATTTACAATACACGGTTGTAGCACTATGATTCCACTTTAATGGCCATGTCTGCATCCTATGAAATCCTGGGATTTCTAGTTCAATCACATCAACTAGAGGCGGCTTCTGAGTGAAGATTCTAATTGTTCCTCCCCATAAATTGCAAATCCCAGGATTCCACAGGAGGGAAATATGGCTGCATCTACACTGGTAAAACAATGCAGTGTGACACGACTTTAACAGCCAGGGCTCAATCCTATGGAATTCTGGGGTTTGTAGTTTTGTGAGATATTTAGCCTTCTTTGTCTGAGAGCTCTGGTGCCACAACAACTACAAATCCCAGGATTCCATAGCACTTAGTCAAGCTAGTTAAAATGTCATAATTGTATAGTGTGAATGGGGCCATAGTGGGAGGACCTGTGGCCCTAAGCCAAACTGCATGTCATCCACAGCAGCATCTGGTTCTCCAGTCTGTCCTTCCAGGAAACAGTGATTCCTCTGCACACATGTTAAAAGGTAGGGAAGGGAACAGGTGGCACAGAGAAAGAAAGAGCTATGCAATCCTGCAGACTTCATCTCACTCTGTGTTTGCGCACGTGCATGTTCAAGTTCACCTGTCAATTTATGGTGACCCCATGAATTTTGTAGGGTTTTCTTAGGCAAGGAATACACGGAGGTGGCTCTGTCAGTTCCTTCCTCTGAAATACAGCAGCTGGTATTCCTTAGTGGTCATCCATCCAAGTCCTAACCAGGGATGACCCTGCTTAGTTTTCAAGATCAGACAGAATCTGGTGTCTTTAGGGTTTTTAGGCCCACTAATGGCTGCAATCCATGTGTCAGCGCTTACTGACAGAAAGGCTGAATCCTTTATCATCTGTCTCCAGTTGTCAACCTAATGCTTCACTCAGGCTGGTATTGTTGCTTTTATAAAAATACATTACTTGCTAGTCATTCATTTATATGTCTTTGTGACTGACAAGAAATGTGGTACACTATTAATATGTTATTCCCAATTTCATTCTTTTTTTTACAAACCAAAACTGTAAAAATGGTCAAAATCCCCTTTTCCTCTTATCCAAAATTAAAGTTTCTGCAATAATACTTTAAGGTTACACCTCTCCCACCCCAAAAAAGCCCTAATGTTCTTTCATTTACATTTAAATATGTAAAAGTAATAATGTTGGTCCTCCTATTATTCATAAAAGCAGTCAGTGAAGAGTAATGGCATGATGCTTAATACTTTACTTCAAACTCTGCTACTACATCTATCAGAAAAGTCCACTAAAGCCATATATTAATGCAACAGAGAACAGTACGTGAAAAGGGGTTTTCCCCTTTCAGATGAGATAAGATATAAGAAGAATGCTGACAATCTTAACTAACAGAGTAGGGATGTGGACCAGTGTAACAGATCTCTTGACAGATGGGATAACATTTAAAAGCGTATTTAATGACATAGCCATGCTAGTCTGTATCATCATGCA
>NC_056523.1:113190331-113315192 GCF_019175285.1 Sceloporus undulatus | reverse complement strand
AATAATAATAATAATAATAATAATAATAATAATAATAATAATAATAATAATACTTTATTTATATACCGCCCTTCGAGACATCAGGGCGGTTTACAGCAATATACATCCAATACAGATTAAAAACAATGCAAATTTAAAACAATAAAAGAACTTGTGCCAAATCACAAACTACTAACAAAGCAATCTTGTAGTACCTTTGAGGCTAACTGGGAGAAACAAGTTTGTAGCATAAGCTTTCATGGATGTGTTGGAAGAAACGTATGCATTCTCTTTCCCCTCATTATAGAGATAGGGTTTCCTATTTAGGTTCCTCTCTCTTCAAGACTGTCTCTATCTCAAGATTCTGAGATGTTAATATTACAGTTGGTATGTGCCTCTAGCCTGTCTGCTAGTATTATATATTTCTCTCAATCTTCCTGCTATATCTATAAATACACAACTTTCTTTAGTTAGATTAGGTTTTAGTTTTGTTATGTATTTATTTATTAAAGCCATTATTATTTGTTTTTAAAACATAAACTACATGTTTGTTATTTGAGTTAGTCTTTATTTTTAGGAATGCATATTAAAATATAATCCGACCCACACTTTTGCAGTACTGCTAGTGAAAGTTAGACTCTGACAGTTTGACCGTCACAGTTGTTTATTTTGGGTGCCCTTTAAGAAAGAGTTAATACTCTGGGAAACTCATATTGTAGCCCACAGGATGAAACAGAGTCTATCGAGTTTGATACCACTTTAAATGCCATGACTCGGTGCTGTGGAATCCTGGGAATTGTAGTTTGTTGGAGCATAAGAGCTCCCTGACAGAGAAGGCTAAATGTCTCACAAAACTACAGTTCCCAGAATTCCACAGCATGGAGCCATGGTAGTTAAAGCAGTGTCAAACTGGAATATTTCTACAGTGTGCATGTAGCCTATAAGAGTTTATACAACAAAACTCTTTCTCCCAGTTACTCTCTAAGATGCCACAAGCTTCCTTTGCATACATTCAAAAGCGTCTGAAACCAGAATCCCCTTACAAAAGCCCCATATCCAGAATGTGAAATATGCCTTGGGTTTTTTTAAAGAAACAAAACAAAGCCCAAGCAATTTGATCTCTCCCACCATCTCTCTCCCCTGCTCTGTGGTTGTAAATGCTATATTCACTTACCTTGGATTAAGCACTTCAGAACTATCTTTGAATAAATGTGCATAGGATCCTGCTACACTTTTGTTATAGGATTCAGAAATAGTAAATGTTGAGATTCTGTGGCGCTGAACTGTTCGATACATATCACATTAATATCACTGTACCTAAGAATAGTGTAAGTGGAATGCTGATAAAATTTTCCATTATTTTTAATAATTGTTCACCTAATTATATAAAACTGGCTACACCCAATTTATCTTCTTTCAAATTAATCTGCTTTCCACTATTAACACTAATGGTTGTGCCTCCTACTGTTACATGTGTGTCTGCAACCACTTTTACTCATTTAGAGCAATTTTCTCATTTAAGTAAAATTATTTGGTATAACAATTAGGCTAATGGGATTAAATAATGTGACCATATTTGAACTGGCTGCATTGAAATAATGCATTCTGCTCCAGTCCCCCCCCCCCCCACTCTTTGCTATACTAAAAAAAATCTGACCTAGGTTACAAAGCATCTCCAAGTTGGGGCAGGGGGGGGTTGATTCTGATTTCCTTTCCTTTCCTTTCCAAACCCATCCAGCTGCTTCTGATCAATAAATGATTTTTCAAATAGAACAGTCATAGAACCCACATGGAACATATTGAATCACTGCATTGCTCTGATCAACAAGGAGACAGGACGGGACCCTCACCTCTGCGCTCAAAAACAAAAGACATAGATGGAGTTTTGTTTTTGTTTCTGGACAGCTTTCCTCCTTGGGGGGGGGGGAAAAGAGACACCTTATGTTCTGAGGAATTCTAGTCTACCTATCCATGTGTACACTGTAGGGGCATTTGGGGCTAAAGAGATCAGAACTTCCCAACTGCTTACTACAGAACAGTAGCTGAAGATACAGCTGCTCAGTTTCAGTGACTCAGACTTCCATGATGTTTCACTGCAGAATGTTTATTTTGGAGACATTTAAGATGTCTCTGAAATGGGATAAAATTAAGACTTTTCACAACAGGTCTTCTTTATGCTCCAGGTATTCAGAATCAGGAAAAGCATGGGCAAAATGCAGTCTCCCTTCAAAGCCAATGTTGTTGAACTGCAATTCCCAGGAGCACTAGCCAACACAGCCAATGGCAAAGAATGTTAGGGGCTGACATTCAAGCAATGTTTGCATGGCCACATTAGGCCTACCCCTAATTCACAAAGGCCACAAAACCACCCTTTTGTTTTCAGTGTTCCTCATAAACTACTTACATGAATGGGAACTGTTAGTGCTTTACCACCCATAAGCCAGTGCCATATTAAAAGTTGATTTGCTCTGATGTTTATTTTTACTGAGAAGCACACAGAAACTGGCACAGGTACTACTAAAATAACTGGACCTCTCTGGAGATACTCAAATGCTCTCATAAAAATGTAAACAAAAAACAAAAAAACAAAAAAAGGTTAGCCAGCTATCACATTTTAACTGATTACACAACCATCATGCAGACAGTCTCTTTACTAGCGCTCTCTCTCCCCCCCCTCCCCCCCCCCTCCCCCCCCCCCCCCGTTGCACCTACAGTAGAAATAATGTAGTGCAACATCACTTTAAGTTATGTAGCTCCACCCTATGGAGTTCTGGAACTATGGTTTTATAAGGTGTTTAGCCTTCTCTGCCAAAGAGTGCTGGTGCCTCACAAACTACAAATCCCAGAATTCTGCAGGATGGAAACATGACAGTTAAAGTAGTGTCAAATGGCATTATTTCTACAGTACAGATGCACCCCTATCACTTTTCTCCCTACTTACTGGCTATTCTATATATCACACACAAACATCCGCCAAAAAAAGTGATCACATGTGCAAGAAATCTTGTTTTATGCGTATTAATTATATCTGGCAAAGTCTGTTCAGTATGTTGATTTGGGAATTAAGAGGTCCAAGTTCAGATCCTTCCATTTAGCAACACTTTAAACTACCCTGAACCTCAGTGATCCTCTCTAGAAAATTGGACAAATATTTGCCTATCTCAAAAGTTGTCACTCCCCCCTCCCCCCATTTATCCCAGTTCTATTCCATTGCATGATTATGATAGAAAGACTAAGTTATATAATTTAAGTTTTGTCTTTTGTGTAGCTGTCCACCACACATCCCTTGGGATCATACAAGAGGGGGAAAAAAGAAACATGTGAGGGAGTATAACTATGCAACCTTCTGCCATGCAACAACACATGATTAAAATACTCCCAAAAGATGGCCATCCAGCCTCTATTTAAAGACTGCCAAAGACAGAGGTGGGGTCCTTTTGTCAGAGGAGAATACCCTAGGTCAAGAAACAGGGTTTGATTTTAACTCAGCAGCCAGTGGCTAAAAGAGCACAGAGAAAGAACAGCAGCCAAATGCTTATGATTTAATACTACACTATATTGCATCAACAGTATTAAGCCGAAATATATAGTTTGTGAGGGAGATATACAGAACCCTACTCTTGCATAAGTTAGCTTGCATGTCACAAAGGAATGTCTTCTAGCAATAGCCAAAGAAAATGAAGTGTGACATACAAGAAATGTTTAAGCCTTCAAGTATCTATCAGTCTACAGAAACATACTAGTTCAAGCACAGCCTGAAAGAACATTTTTACATTACCTGTATCTAAAGGTGTTCTAATTCCTTTTTTTCTGCCACTGATTTGCAGCTTACTAAAGAACAAGACTTTCTTACCTGCTCATGGTAGTAACAATCTGATGATGCATAAGCAGGCTCATTGCTATAGCACTGGCAAAAAAAGAATAATAGAACTGGCAATAAGCACTGGAAAGAAAGGGAGGGAACATTGCAGACCTGTACTGTAAGATGTAGAGAAGTGGCTCTTATTAACTGTTGAATGTACATCATTCAGCTGAACACCTATTGTAATGGTGTATCCAAGAAAACAATGCATTCAAAACCAAGTGATAGGTATCCACTAGTTTTAAAATCTATTCTAAAAATAATTAATCCTATTATTTGTGTAGGTCAATGACTCTGCATATCCACCCTAGATTAATATTGACATAAACTATATATATGATGCACATACACTTTTCCCCCAGAAGATGTGATTTAAAGTGATCATAAGCTGTTTGCAAAGCATTTGTCCTTTTGTGGTTACAAGCCAATATTTATCAAATTTGTTACGTGTGTCATGTTCACATACTTCTAACATAACAGTGTGAAGGATACTGTTGTCAAATCTTGGGGTAGCAAAGTGGTCCCTAAACATTTGAAAGCAAATTACATTCACTTACTAGTAAGTCAGTGTGTTCCAGTATATTACTATCTATGGTATGCAACAACTATTGATAGACGAAGGAGTCAGTGAAGCTAGGTGTGTGTTGAACTTTAATTTCAATAAAGATATTCCTCCCAAATGTCTACATTGACTGGTCCCCCTTCTTCCTGTGCTGTGTTCTCTCTCTCCCCCTCTGTCTCTCTCATATAGACACACTTTTTAATGCTTAAAACAAGGCAGAACTGCCAGCACTAAGAATTATTTATTCTGCTGTGGTTTAATTCTAGACAGAGCCACGAAAGCTTTGTTCCTTTCCATTATATCAGTCTTGTTCTTCTACCCCCTGAGAATATAAAGACCACCCAAGACAACAGAAGTATACAAAATGAGAAAATGGTAGTTTGCATCTGACATTACCCATGATAATCTTACCTAACTGGCCATTAGCCTGTGAGGGTCCACAGAAGTCAATACTGTCTTCTATGCTTTTCAACATCTAGGAAGCCACTGGGAGAGGTCATCCAGAGCCTTGGGGCTGGGTGTCATTATTATACTGATGATACCCAGCTCTATCTGTCCTTTTTCAGCTGATGCCAAGGAGGCTGTGGTAGCACTGAATCATCTGGATGCAGTAAAGGACAGGGTGTGGGTGAAGAGACTGACACTTAATCCAGACAAGAATGGAAGTGTTGCTGGTCAGCAGAAAACCCAACCTGAGGCTAGGATCACAGCCTGGTCTGGAAAGGGTTGCTCTCCTTCTGAAAGATCAGGTTCATAGCTTAGGGGTGCTCTTGGACCCAGGACTGTTTCTGGGAAACCAGATTGCAGTGGTGGCTAGGAGCGCTTTTGCCCAGTTTTGGCTGGTGCACCAGTTGAGCTCCTTCTTGGGGAAGGCAGGTCTAGCCACAGTGGATCATGCCTTAATTACCTTTGGATTAGTCTACTCCAATGCACTCTACATGGGGCTGCCCTCAAAAAGTGTTCAGAAGCTCCAGCTAGAGCAAAAATGCAGCAGCCAAACTGATGTCAGGAGTGCATTTTAGAGACCATATAACACTGGTCCTGCAAGAACTGCACCAGCTCCCAGTTTGCTTCCAAGCACTATTCAAGATGCTAGTGCTGACCTATGAAGTACTAAATGACTGGGGGCCAAGATATCTGAGAGACCACCTCCTCCCAGATGGGCCTGTGAGAAATTTGAGATCTGCAGAGGAAACCCTGTAGTGCTGTGTGTCCCAACACTTCATGAAGTTAGGTTGGTGGGTGCATGCAACATGGCTTTCTCTGTAGTAGCACCTCAACAGAGGAACTCCCTACCCAAGGAAGTTAGGCAAGGGCCATCTCTTTTAAATTTCCCCAGGCAGCCCAAACAGTGCTGTTCCACATAGCATTCAGTGTTTGAAACTGATGTTTGAACTGTTTCAAAGCTGGATTCTAGGACTGTTTTTACTTTTAGGAAATTTTAAAGAGTCTTTTAATGTGTTTTGAAAATGTTTTTATCTTTCCATTGTTTTAACTGGGTTTTATTTATTCATTGCCTCAGAAGAGGGCTAGGAGGAGAGACAGAAATACTTAAAATAAAATAAGTAAGTGAGACATGCCTTTCATAGAAAGAGGTTCCCTAATATATGTCAGACAATGCCTATTAGATCACATCCCTTATCAAAATGGAACTTTCCCATGGCCTAGTAAGAAATCACAGAGGGAAATAAAGCCTGAATAAAACAAAGTTCAAAGTTTTCTCAAGTTCCGCTTTTCAGATCTCCAGAACGAACGAACAAACACACACACACTTACACATGAGACTCTAGCAACAGTTACTTAACAGCTATGTTCCCATGGCAGGAAAGTTTTGCCAGTCCCTCACACTCCCCAGTACTTTGTATTACAGTTTTACCATGGTCTGAATTGTCTACCTTAGGGAGAGCTCCCATCTACTACAGTACTGCAGTTTTTCAAATAGGTATTCAGCAAGTACCTCCAAGCCATTTGCTTGCAAGGGAGGCTACACAGAACAGCCAGAAGTAATGAGTATATAAAACATGTCCAGAGTGGAAACTCGGGTTTAATAGCTTTTAAGGAAATTCCCCAGGCTGCTTGCAAGCCATACGCCCCAAACCCTAGGACAGTGGTTCTCAACCTTTTCTATGCCCCACACCCCTAAGAAATGTTTGATTAATGTCTGCACCTTCTACAAAAGTAATATCATGTTGGAAGATGAAGAAGTCTAATGTCTAATTTTTAGTTCACTACAGGAGAATAAACTGAACTTTAAAGAATAAGCTTTTAACTCGGTGCATAAAATGCAAATCTAAACTGAGCAATTAGATTCTAAGCTATTCAAAAAAAGGAGTGATGACTCAAGGCCCTCTTTGTTGCCCCCTGAAACTCCATCTCCCATCCCCTGAGGATGCAGGCGCCCCAGATTGGGAACCCCTACCCTAGGATTTAAAAGGAGCCCTATTTTAAATGTGATCAGGACTTAGCCCAGGTGAGGCTCTAATCAAATAAGACCCTGCCTTTGAACACGTACAGAGGCCACCTTGGGCTGTCTGAGGTTGGCTGTCAGAGGGAGAAGAAGAATGTGATTTTAAAATGAGGATCAGTGCTGAAGTAGATCAGTTGATTAGAAACAATAAAACACATGCAGACTTTTTAAAAAACGTCCACACCAAATGCATATGAGGAAAGAGGCTCAAGTCTAGGGACTTTATCACACAGGAAGAATAAGGGGATTTGAACAGCGATTATCCTGTCGCGATTAACATTTTCACACAAAGTGCAATTAAACTGCCATTATGCTGGGAATCAGCAGGCAGCAAACCACAACAAATTATTCACTGGATTTCCCCATGAATGATTTGTTGCTGTTTATTGCCTGTTCATTCCCAGCATAATGGCATTTTAATCGAGCTGTCGTGTGATAATGTTAATCGCGATTACACAATTGTCTGGATGTTTAAACCCCTGATTTTCCCAGTGTGATAAAGTCCTAGAAAAGCTCATGCTTCTCTCTTTCTGTTAGTCCAAAGGTACTACAAGATCTCTTTCTGAATACTTACATACCCACAAGGTTTTGAATTTGAATTGCCGTTCTCACACAGAGGAGGGCTCATATAGGTCTGTCTCTTCATTCTCCACACCAAAGATGCCTCTGAGGAAGGGGGCTGAAGTCTAGGGGAGCTCATGCTACCAGCTTCTCCCTTTCAGGGAGCCTCAGAGGTGATCCACGATCCCTTTCTGCAGCTGGAAGAGCCCTGGCGGGTGAAATGCCTGCACTGCAGCCACTCACTCAGAAGCCACAAGGTTGTGAGTCCAATCCCAGCCAGGGGCTCTGGGTTGACTCAGCCTGGCATCCTTCAGAGGTCACTAAAATGGGTACCCAGCTTGTTGGGGGCTATTGGCTTACGCATTGTAAGCCACCAAGGGGGTGCACTGATCAGCAGTATAGAAATGTAGTTGCTATTGCTGTTTATACAGTTGCCCCTCCACTTTTGCAAAAATGGAAAATCACCAATATCGGGGTCCCTACTGATTCCGATGGTGGTGCGCTCCTGTGCGTGTCCCACTGTGTCACCCTCCATTTGCCCCTCGTGTATTTCTGAGGGACGCAGACTCCGCATATGCAAAAATGGGGGGGGTGGCTGTATATTGAATTTGACTTGCCATTCCCCCACTTGAAGGGCTGGTGTAAGCCTATAATATCATTCTCCACAGCAAGGATGCCTCTGGGGAAGCCCATGCTACCTACCAACCCCTCTCTTTGGCTAGTCTCAGGGGAGCTGCCAGATGACCCCTTGACCTAGAGCTATAGATGTCTATGTCTGTATAAGGGGCCCAGGGCCTCGGGGGCTGAGCCTTACTCACCCGGGCCGAGTCAGCTGCCCCAGGGTCCCGCGGGGGGTCCTCCCCCTCCTGCTCCTCTTGGGGCGCCCGGGGCCATCTTCCCGCCTTCCTCCGGCGCCTCCTGCAGGGAACCAGCGCAGCCCCAGGGACCCTTCGCCCAAGGGAGGAGGAGGAGGCTCTTCGGGGGCACTTTCCCCGCCGCTCAGGCCAAGTCCCTCTCCTCAGCAGCAGGAGCAGAAGGGGAGCCCAGCCGGCCTCGGAGCTGCTGCTGCTGCTGCTGCTGCTGCTGCCTGTCTGCCCCGTCGGGAGAGCGGCTCCCTCTCCCTGTCCGAGGAGCCGGCTCCCTCCTCAGCCCCGGCTGCTCCTTCGCTCGCCTGCTTTCTTTTCTCTTTTCCCTCCCGAGGCAGGAGTCGCAGGAGGCTTCGCCCAATCAGCGCCTCACAAACGAGCACCCCGCAGCAGAAAAAAAGAGAGAGAGAGAGAGACGGAAAGGAAGGGAAGGGAGAGCAGGAGAGAGGTGTCCGCTGCCTCCAAAGAAAGAGCAGGAAGAAAGAGGAGGAACTGGGTCCAGTTCTGGGCCCCACAATTCAAAAAGGAAATTGAGAAACTGGAGCCATGTCCAAAGGGGGCGACAAAAATGGTGAAGGGTCTGGAACCTGCCCTATGAGGAATGACTTAGGAACTGGGGATGTTTAGTTGGAGAAAAGAAGGTAAGAGGTGATATGATCCCTGTTTAAATATTTGAAGGGATGTATTTGAGGAGGGAGCAAGCTTGTTTTCTGCTGCTCCAGAGACCAGGCCCGGAACAATGGATTCAAGCTCCAGGAAAAGAGATTCCACCTGAACATTAGGGAGAACTTCCTGACAGTAAGGGCTGTCTGACAGTGGAACAACACTCCTTCCTTGGAGTGTAGTGGAGTCTCCTTCCTTGGAGGTCTTTTAAGCAGAGGCTGGATGGCCATCTGTCAGGGATGCTTTGATGAGTTCCTGCATGGCAGAAGGGGGTTGGATGGATGGCCCTTGGGGTCTCTTCCTATTCTATGATTCTATAATGCCATTTGACACCACTTTAACTGACATGGCTCCATCCTTCAGATAGGATTTGTCATTTAGTGAGGCATTCGCACCCTTTGGCAGAGATGGCTGAAGACCGTGTAAAATTCCAAACTCCAGGCTTCCACAGGATGGGCTACAATACTTATCATGAAACTGCATTATTTCTACAGATTTGGCAGTAGATTTGGTGGCCAGGAAAGGCCAACAAATAGTTATTTGTTCATTATTATGGACTCCTCCCACAACAAGCAGAGGCATCAGAGGGATTTTCTGCCTAAGAAATAGCTTAGTTGCCTTTAGGTATCATATAATTCAGTTTCCATGCTGGGTTTATGCATAAGGCAAGCAACCTATGAGTAAGGCTTCTGTTTAGGAGAGGCCTCAAATACAAACTTTGTTCCCCTCAACAACAGCAACTAACAGATATTGCTCAATCTATTGAAAGTGGAAGCTTGAAGGAATGAGAATCCTCTTCATAGTCAGGTGTTAGCAACTCATTTATTTATAAGCTACTATTAATACCATTTTGCCATATTAACTGTCTACTACAGGTAGAATAACTGGAAAGCATAGCTGAGAGCCAAATGGCTATGGCAAAATGAATCCTAATAAGCAATCCAACGGACATAGTTATGCTTTACATAACACTAAAGTAAACAGTGAAGACACTGAAACAGTTCAAGATTTTTCATACTTGGACTCAGTCATGAATCAGAATGGAGACAGCAGTCAATAAATCAAAGGGCTAGGACTTGGAAGGGCAGCCAAGAAGAAGACAAAATCCAGAAGTTACAGATATATAATTGAATACTAACATTAGGATTGCCCATGCCATTGTATTTCCAGTTTCTATGTATGGTTTTGAAAGACAGTGAAGAAACTGATAGGAAAAAAATAAACTCATTTGAGACATGGTGCTAGAGAAGAGTTCTGCAGATACAGTGGGCTGCTTTAAAAGACCAGTAAATGGCTCCTATTGCAAATCTAACCTGAACTCTCTCTAGAAGCCAAGATGACTAAACTGAGGCTGTCATACTTTGACCATATCATGGGAAGACCTGGCTCACATGCTTGGTAAGACAGAAGGCAGTGGGAAAAGAGGAGCACCGTATTTAATATGGATAGACTCAGTCAAGGAAGCCTCGGCCCTGAGTCTGCAAGACCTGAGCAGGGCTGTGG
Source organism: Sceloporus undulatus (assembly GCF_019175285.1). Classification (NCBI taxonomy): domain Eukaryota; kingdom Metazoa; phylum Chordata; class Lepidosauria; order Squamata; family Phrynosomatidae; genus Sceloporus; species Sceloporus undulatus. The sequence goes on along the minus strand of NC_056523.1, from coordinate 113,304,729 downwards.
GTGATTGGGATGGCTTGGATTCAGAGACATTCAGAGTCTCATTCAGACTCATTCAGAGTCTCACCATAAAATGAAGTCAACCTGATGGCAGTTAACAAAGGGCCTGTACAGACCAGCACTTTGTGTCAGCCTGGGCCCAAACTAGGGTTGCCTGAGGACTGAGCATTTACATGCTCCAAGCCCTTCTCATGGCACCCAAAGTTTCTCAGGTAACAGAGAACACACAAAATTCTAGGCACACCCTTTCAGAGATAAATCATTAAGACTGCCTTACTTATGACAGTAACTTCTGTTATGCATAATATGCACAGTTCTACATAACACAGGGTGTTTCAGCAGGACACTGCTTTTAGAAGGAGACACACATTTACCTGTTTAAGCAGTAAAAGATTCATCTGAGACATGTGTGCTTTAAGAGAAACATACTTTGATACCAGCTGCATAAAGCCATGGCTCCCTGCCAAGGTATAAATATAGACAGTGTGGAGCTCTAGCTTTATATCTCAGTTTGATGAGATTGTCACTATAATTTGTAATGCTCAGTTCCTTCTTCCCAGGGTGTCAACTGTCCAATAAACTCTGAACCATGTACCTACCTGAGCAGGCTCTAAATAGTTCTCTGCATCTCATGCTATGAAACTTGGAGTCTGGGAATTCATTGGATCAGGAACGTCTAACCCTTCTCCAGCCTTCCTTGATCTGGTGCCTTGGACTATAACCCCCCCCCCCATAATCCCCACCCAGAATGAACAATAGCTTATTGGAAATTATTGTCCAGTCCATCTGGAGCACATAAGATTAGGGAAGCTTTCCATATGTGTTCCTCTTACCTACAGTTGTGATATATTCAGTTCTAGCAAAGACTGATTAATCTGGCAGATTCCAAATCTGATAAAATCCCAGTATCTATGGTCCCAATCAAACCATCCCCATGAACCTAGCCAGATTTATTTTGATGCATGTAGAGTTTTACTGAAGCTTGCTTTCTGGTAAGTATGGTTAGATTTGCATTAGGGCTGAATTTAGGGGTCATGGCTGCCATGCTGAAGCTGCTTTTAGCTACTGCACTTGGTGGTTGTCTCTGTGTGCCAAAGTGAACTATTGGAGTGAACCTGTCCATATTGTTATGTTCTCCTCATTTGCCAGAGCATGGAAAGGTATAGCTTACCAAAATCTGGCTTCATTTCACAAAGAAATCGTTGGAGTCTATTCCAAATGTGTTTTTAGAAAGTGAGACTTTCTTCAGCTTCCTGGATCCTTAGTGAGTAATTTGCCTAAAAAAGGATATTGACAGGTCAGGCAGTTCATAACCATTTACCTGATTAAAGGCTCTCTCCCACACTAGTCCAGGAATGTCAGAGGAATCACACAGGACAGACACTCTGTGGTTCTTGACCAGTTCTCCTGTCTAGACTGGCATTGGTCATCATCCAAGTCAATAGGGCAATTTTTGGCATGTCATCATAAGCATCCTCACAAAAGACAGCTTTGGAGAAGCACAAACCACTTCCTAGACAGTGATGGCTAATACATTTAGCTATTTATAAGCACTTCCATGTAATAGACTGTGATGTGGGAGATCAGGATTCAAATTCCCACTCAGCCATGGAAATCTACTGGGTGACCTTGGGCAAGTCACACTCTCTCAGCCTCTGAGCAATGAAGACAAAGGCAAACCTCCTTTGAACAAATCTTGCCAAGAAAATCCTATGATAAGGTCACCTTAGGATCGCCATAAGTCTGAAATGACTTGAAGGCACACAACAATGCAATAAGTTAGTTAGCTGAAAGAGTAAAGAATTTACGTGAGCCAAGAAATCACTGTTTCAAAAGCAATCTTAGCCACAGTCAATTAGCATCAATCCCCACTGCAATCCTCAGACTCTGGAACCTCTTCCTCAGAGAGATTACACCTTGCTGACTTCCTCCAGACAGGTGAATACCTTTTTATTCTGTCAGGCCTTTGAAAATTATTTTTAGGGAAGCATGTCTTGTATAATGGAGTTTTATTCATGTTGCCGTCATCATTTAAATGTTTTATGTTTTTAAGTGATTTTAAAGTTCTGATTCTTTAATTGCTTTATCACTTTTGTATACTGTTAATTTTTAACTATGTTTTAACTGTTGTAAGCCACCTTGGAGAACCAGCAGGGTTTTAGTATTGGACTACGACTCTGGAGATCAGGGTTCAAATCCCTGCTCAGCCATGGAAACCCACTGAGTAAATGAATAAGTCACACAGTCTCAGCCTCAGAGAAAGGCAAAGGCTAAGCTCTTCTGAACAAATCTTGCCGAGAAAATCCCATGATAGGATCACCCTGAGATGGCCATAAGTGGCCATAAGACAACAACAGCAGCCTCCCAAACTGGGGAAAAGGCAGGAAGTGATGAAGATTGATGGAAGTTGCAGTCCGAAAGATGAGGTTGCCCTCTTCCCTACTCAATGTAAGTGGCAGTTTTGGCTGCCTTGGCCTTTGTGTCTGGAGAGAGCAAAATCCATCCCTTTCTTGAAAAAAAAGAACAATAACCAACCAAATGTGAGATTAGAGCAGATAACATGTACCCTGGTCAGGATGTTGCTCTGGCAGACATTTCTTCTCACAGAAGGCTGGATGGATGAGAGTTAGGTCCTTGAGAGGAAGGCACCAGTCAGGTGGTGGATCTATTCTGTTCTTTAACTTGTAAGGGAGCTTCCCAAGGTCTGGAGCTATTTTGGGGTTATGATGCAGCATCTTATCTAGTTGCTTAAACATCATAGGATCATAGAATTGGAAGAAACCACAAAGACCATCCAGTCACCCCCTGCCATGCAGGAATACAGATTAAACCCTGGAGTGGGCTCAGCACCCTACTATCATGGAAGGCACCAGCTGCCACAGGAGGGGATTTGTTGAAACTGGAAGCCTTTCTCTAAATAACAGAAGTACTTAGAAGCTAACCTAGCTAATAAATCTGTAGAAGAGTTACAATTAATTTTTGTCAGAATATCTGCGTGAGTTTCCTATGTATGATAGAGGGAATATCACTTAATTTTGTCTTGGTATGAGCCTTTAGAGCGGTTCATTTTAGCAGAAATGTCAATATGTAATTGGTTGTCAGACCTAGATCTTCAGGTCCTTTGGCTCAAATAATGAATGTATGCTTTAAATATCTCAGCATGCCCACATGTACAAGTTTGCTGAGTTTCTTAACCAAGTAAGTTATATTGAAATAGAATAAATCAAATCAGGTTGGGTATTCTATATGGAAACACATAGGACTCCTTTTGGCATTGTGCCACTCACAGTTTTAATGCAAATTCTTTGTATATAAAGCCAACAAGGCTTTTCAAAACTGTATCTACCCTAAAGATTGCACTTTAAACAAAACCTTAGAACAGTAAAATATGAGAGCAGAGTAACTTGAAGAGTACATTAGCTGTAGTTGCAATGGATGGTCTGAGAGAGTCAAAAAGGGAGAAGCAAATAAAATGCCTCTGCTGGGCATTTTTTCATGCAGAGGTTTCCCTGTCCACTTATTTGAGTGAGTGCACTTTATGCATTAGGGTGCAAATGTACATTATGCAAATGGTATTTCTTATGATTCAACTACTGTGGGGGCTCTTCAAGGCATCTAAGGCCCCATTCCCACTATAAAAAGAATCGGATCACTGAGCGAATTAAATTACCCTTGTTCCCATTTGAAACCAGTTCCTGTTGCGATGTGATCGAATTTGTCATGATGAAGCAAGGCAAAGGCAAACGAACCAGTTTTTCCAGACACTAGTTAAAAAGAGGTTCTTTTGAGAAAAAAAACCGCAATTCCAAAGCTTGTCAAGCAAGTGGGAACGAAAGGTTGGAATTGCAGCATTCTGGAGGGGAGGGACTAATGTCAGAGGGGTGTTTTGGAGATGTCATCCCTTCCTCCCCAGTGCTCTCTTGTCATTTATTTGTGTGATGTTTGGTTCCTTTTTTTAAAAGCAATAATAAAACTAAGCGATGAAGCGACAGAATGGTTTAGCAACTACTTGCAAAGGTGCTAAACCACGCTATCTCATCATTGATTAATTTTATTTACAAAACAAAAGAAAAAAAAAGAAAAGAAAGCATGCCCTGTCCTCCTTCTCACAAGCCTCCCTGGGTCCCGGTACCCTCCATTTCCGTCATCCTCCTCCTCCTCTTCTCCCTTCCTGGCCTGGCGATGTCCCTTCCCCGGCCCCAAACACCCTTCCCAGCCTTGCTTCATCTCATCGTCCTCCTCTTCTCCACTCCCCCCCTCCGCCTTGCCTTGCTCCATTGCCTTGTCACACTATCTCAGCTTCACACTCTCAACCGCCAACCCCCCCCCAAAAAAATTCCAAGCCGGGCTTACATCAGATGATTGACAGGGGAGTTTAAAGCAGTGCTGCCAGTGGGAACCACAATCGCCTAAAAAAAAAAACGATCACACAGGGCAAGGAAAAAAAACCCTTTCATAATGAGAACTAGGGGTCTTTTGAAATTGCTTTCCAAACCGGGGCAGGAGCTAATCACAAGGCGATTCATTCTGCCAGTGGGAATGACTCCTAAGTAGCTACTGCAGAAATGAGGATGTAGCAGCTGATATAATTTATTTTCTGATCCAGTAGAATTTCTTTCATGCTGAGAACCAGTGTAGTGTATTGGTTTGCCTGTTGGACTATGACTCTGGAGATCAGGGTTTGAATTCCTGCTCGGCAGCTCGGCCATAAAACTCATGGGGTGACCTTGGGCAAGTCACACTGTCTCAGCTCTGAGCAAGGCATGGCAAAGCTTCTCTGAATAAACCTTGCCCCCTCCAAAAAAAAAACAACAACAAGAAACTATGATGAGGTTGCCTCAGGGTCACCATAACATTTATAAAGATCACCCAAACATCCCTATCTTAAGGTTGCCAACACCTTGCTTTAGGCCCTGAAGACTTTAGGACATAGTTATAAATCTCTTTTCTTGCAACTTCGACAGTGTTATTGCTTCTCATTAAAGTTGACCCAAGTCAGTACACTTTTTAAAAATGGTATACAGTGTAGCAGAGACAAAGGAAAAACACTTCCTTCTCTGGTGGCATGGTGTCTACTGAGCATGCAGACTGCACTCTACTTGTCCTGTAAGGTGGTCCAAATAGCAGTGCTTCTCTGTTGTTGCAGCTCTTCTTCTGTGAGCACTATGGCTCATTTTTCAGCATGTGCAACCACAGTACAGTACTCTCCTCAAACTCCCCAGTCACTACTGAGCAGGCCCCAGCAATTTCTCCCTTTTACCTCTCCTTTGTGACACAATGTATTTAGACAGATTACAATGTGATCTGGCACAGACGGACAGGGCTTTGGTGCTATTTAAGTTCCAGTTTAGAGGCATTATTCTGAAGAAGGATAAGATACATGGAAGAAATGAACTATCAAGCTCTCTCTAAATAGTCTACACCAGGTAAAGAGAGGTTGCAAAACTTACATGCAAGTTTTGTGGATGCCAGTGATCACCCACTATGTTCTGAGATTTCAAAGGGATGGCAAAGGCTTAGCAAACTGTGTAGAAAATCAGTCTAATTTTTATCCTAGTAAACATAGCGAAGGGGCATGGCAGAGGGAAAATCCACCAATCAAGTAAGGCTGATAGGACAGCTTGATGTACAAACCCCCACACAGTGGAGGATTAGCCACTAATGCTTTCCAGCAACACAGATATGGACAAATAAAATGTGAACTGGCATAGATTTCCTCATTGGGTTCTGGCAGACTGAACCTATCAAGAGGAATCTTCACTTCTAGGCATGCTTGATACTTGGCAGAGTGTCTGCTCTGAAATAACAAGAACATGTTCTTGTGTCAGGTATATTGGGTTTTTTAAAGAGACAATCACTTTGTTCTCTGTCTTCCTCTTCTATGTTGTCTCGATTCAATGTTTAGAAAGGCTTGTTAATCTGAGTTTCAGATTAATTTGTTTGGGGATAATCACTAGCGGGGTTGTGTTTTTTTTTCTTAAGAAAATAAGCTGGGTGTTAGGGAGTCCTCTGGGTCAAATCTCAGTTTAGCCATAGGATGTATACTAGCCCACTCTGCAAGGCTGTTGTAAGGATTATTACCTAAAAAAATTGTGATTAATTTTGAGCAGATTTTTGAAAAGCACTATATCAGTATACAAATATTATATGGGTAATGATGTCCTACCACATACAAGATTGTAACTGAAGAAGAAAAATGTATATATTTCCTTATTCTATCCCATAGTCTATCCTGGGTATGTGCTCTGCCTTTCTTTAGTGTTAGAGGTCTTCTCAGCATGGAGTGAACCCAATTTGGCAAGCTGAAACCTTAAAGCCAACTACTCACTGGGATGATGCTTTAAAGGAGGATGTAAGGTTGAGGAAGAGTTGACTTAATGGAATTTGAGGGAATAGGAACTGCTACGGAGATTCCGGTGGCAGTCCTCCTATAAAAATAAACACCATTGGGCTCAGTGAATTCTAAGTTCTCAGTAAGCAAGGTTAGCATCTGTTTATTAGATTCAATGACATTGAAGGCAAAGGAGAATCTTTTATCTTGCTGTTCTTGTACTAGCAACTGCTGAAATATCAAAGGCCACTCAAAGTCTGAAATATTAAGAATAAGTAATGTAATGAAAAATGAGTTGTTTCCTTTAGAAGTAGTAACAAGCTCATTCACCTATGGATCTGACCAAAACGGCTGATACCCTACCTACTTGGAATAAAGGGTTAACAGATATAATATTAGATGATTTAGGTTAAAGATTCAATGGGATTCTGTATATTGCTGTTGTGTGCTTTCGAGTCATTTTCAATTTAAGGAGACTCTAAAGCAAGATTTGTTCAGAGGGGCATTGCATTTGCCTCCATCTGAGGATGAGAGGACAAGACTTGTCCAAGGTCTCCCAGAGAGTTTCCATGACTCAGCAGGGATTCAAACCCTGTCCCCCAGAGGCATAGTCCAATGCTCAAACCACTACACCATATTGGCTCTCATTCTATCTTTAGAACACCAGTAAATGTAGAAAGAAACATTCTAATCTGTACCTCCAGAGAACAGGACCCAGAGAAACAGATTCAAATTACAGGAAAAGAGATTCCACCTCAACTTTAGGAAGAACTTTGTGACTGTAAGAGCTGTATGACAGTGAAATATACTCCCTCAGAGAGTGGTGGAGTCTCCTTTGGAGGTTTATTAAGCAGAGGATGGATGGCCATTTGTTGAGGGTGCTTTACTTGTGTATTCCTGCATGGGTTGGACTTGGTGGCCTTTGCAGTCTATGCCAGCTCTTTGTATCTGTGATACTATGATCAAATAAGTAAGTTGAGCAACTGGTTTGATGATGGAATTTTTGGGCCATCATCTGTTGAGACTTATTTTTGCAACTGGAGAGGGGGGGTACAGATGGACAAAAATGTACCTCCATGAGGGGACATGCTATACAGAACCTTCAAACTGACAGCACTTGTACTTGGTATTGGCTCCGGACAGAAGACAGAAAGCAGAAAATCTTCAATCAAAATAACAGCCATCTGGCAACACTGTGTGATATCTAGGCCATTAGAGGGGAAATCTCAAGGCTAAGCATTTTTTTAAAAAACAAATATCTCAAGTCACCATCTCCTGTCATCATGAAGATCTCAAAGCATCAGGGCAACAGATACTGATCTCACAGGCAAAGCTCTGCCTTCCAGCCTCTTCTGAAATAAAAGTTGAGAAGCCAAGGGCAAATCTTACCCCACTTGATTTCAGGGATCTGGACAACTGTTTAATTAGCTTAAATTATCCATTCTCCAGATGGTTTAACACACATACATAATCCTCACATGTCTTCTTCATGAGCTGAGCAAGTTAGCTATCCACTAACTACATCAAGAATCAGGCAGAACCAAGGCTAAGATTTTTGTAGGCCACTGTGACTGCTTTGCAGATGAAAGTTCCTCTCCTCTGCTGCTGTCAGATGCCACAGTTGCAGCAGATATAAATGGTGTACTTTTGACACTTGCTTTGTGATGGTAGGTGCATTTCAGTTTCGACAACTTGAAGACATAGAAAAGATAATAAAATAATAAATTGTTTATTTATAAACCGCTTTTCCCAGGATCAAAGCGGTGTACAGTATAGAGGTAAATACAATATAAAACAAATGACATATTAAAAATACACATCCTGCTAGGGAACACTTTAGTTAAGTGAGTAGGGAGAGAGGCAAACATATGTCCTCAAGATGATTGTTATAAGGCCCAAAGGACTATTTGGACTTACAATGTCAGGCAACTACCGACTAATATCAGATTTGTCAGTCACAAGCAAGGCTTTTGAGCATTTAGTAACATCACAACCAAAGAGGTTCTTAAATGAAACAATCTATCTGGACCTATTTAATTCTGATATTAGGCCTGATTTTTGAGGCTGTGAGAGTTTTGGCCATCTTGGTAAATTATCTTTTCTTGGAACCCAACAAGGGTTATGTGCCCCTCTGGGTTCTGCTGGACTGCTTAATGTCCTTTAGTACTGATAGTTCTTTTGGGCCACGTGGCAGATAGGAATGAAGAGGGACCATTTTGCAATGGTTCCAACTTCCAGACATTCCATGAGTATGATTCAAGATGTTGTTGTGGTACATTGTCAATGGTTTATGGGACCAGTTTTGTTGCCCATGTTATTTGCCATTTACATGAAACTGCTGGGGAAGATCATTCTGTGATTTGGGGTGTGTTATCACTAATGCATGCATGAAACACAGTTCTGTTTTTCCATTTCATCTAATACCAAGGAAGCTGTTGATGTTCCAGTTAGCTGGATAAAGGCAGTAACACTAGATGAGGGCTTGTAGATTGTGGCTTAATGCTGCAAAAAGAGATGTTCTTGATCAGGAAGAAGACAGAATCTGAAATACAGGCTTTTGCCACATTGCAAAAATAAAGCAGTTTGACACCACTTTAACTTCCATGGCTCAATGCAATATAATCCTGGGATCTGTCATTTGTTGGTACACCAAATAGCTCCCAAAACTACAAAACCCTAGAATTCTATACTAAATTGTGGCAGTTAAAATGGTGTCAAACTGCTTTATTTCTGCAGTGTGGCAGCAGCCAAAAATTCAAGCTGTTTTTAATCAGTTTACAGTCGTCCCTCTGTATTCACAGGGATTAGGGGCAAAGGACGCTTGTGAATGCAAAAAGGTACATGAATAACCCCACCCGCCAGATACAAAGCAGCAGGGAGGGGTTGGAGAGGAGTGGGAGTACGCAGCCCTGACCTTGCGAATGATCAAAACCGAGAGTACCAAAGCCATGAATATGGAGGGAGAATTGTACATATTCAGGGATAGTTGTGTTGGCCATACAGCAAAATAAAACAAAATACAAAATTCATAAAAGTGTGGTACTGTATCTTGTTTTCCCCTCAACAAATCAGATTCTCAGTCTGGGGATGCTCCTGGTCCTGGCTTTATAGTTAGATGGCACAGGACTGTAGCTGAATTACTCAAATAGCAGATATGGCTAGGAATTCTTCTGACTAGCTAAGGCTGGTGTGCCAGTTGCACCTGTTCCTGAGGTGGTCACCTCTGGCCATGGCAACAGATGTCTTAGATGTTGGATAATGGCAACATGTTGTAGATGACTTTATGTGAAAAGTCTTTAAAAGCTTCGGTTTATCCAGTTTACATTTGAAATGATATTTGCTGATACACAAGGATTTTTGCACATAGGGGAGCATTCAGCAATGCAGCTGGGCATGTACACCTTTAAGTAATTTATAACTTAAGTTCAATTGATTAGAGCTTTAATGCTTGATTCTGATGATGATATAAACTACCGTAAGTCTGAGAGTGAGACGGAGGAACAGGCAGTGAGAAAAAGAGGAAAGATATAGGGGAACAAGAACAATGAACTTTGATTTCTATAATCCACTCCCATGTGCATACTTTTTCTAAAGTAATTTATGATTTATAAATATCTCAATACAGAGAGATTTGACAACAAGATCATGTTTATTTATAGTGTCTTCACAGTAATGCACAGCTATTAATCAAAGTGTGCTATAGGAGAATGTCTGACAGATGGTTCTCTCAAAGGTGATATACACACCAATGAATTATAATTATAATCTTGTTGGACTTCACAGCAAGCCGCAGGAGTAGACTTATAAAAACATATAATATCTATTAGTCATTTATTAATCTTTCATAACTAATCCTAAAAAAGAAGTACAGTAAAGTACCTTATTTTAATGTTAATTATTAATTCCTATTGCAACTATAATGTGAAAGATGTTTTCTAACCAGGAAATAAGACGGATTCTGGCAGTTCAACATGCAGATGCAGAGAAAATGATTAGCGATAAAGGTCCAATACTGAAGTAATATAGAAAGATAACTGCAAATAGGAATTGTTCTCTCTCTGTGTGTGTGTGTGTGTGTGTGTGTGTGTGTGTGTGTGTGCCTTCACCTGTTGAATTATGGCAATCCTATGAATTCATACAGTTTTCATAGGCAAGGAATACTCAGAGATGCTTTTGCCTATTCCTTCCCATGGCCCTCTTACCTATTCATATATTTCATGCAAGGAGGAAAAAGTAGCAACAGAGACTTTTCTACTTCTTGCACACTCACAGTGGTGGGTAGATATGTTTCTCTGATGGGCTCTACCAGGGTTCTGCAAACTGGTATGTCATTTAAATTCATATACAGTCTAAGTTATAAGACATTAGTACAAAGAAGGTTAAACCCTGGAGATACTATGGTTTCATATCTATTTATGGGCTTGCAATGCTTGTGTTACGGCCTAAATCCAACTGCTTTTTTCCATTGCTGAAAGGTAAATCGCTGAAAGGTAACTCAATACTTAAGTAAATCCAATTGATTCATTGGGTTTACTCTAGTTTTGGACTAGCAATTGGACAGAGTTGGGCTAAATGCAGCTCCACGTGTGTTGTTAGATTCCCAGTTGGTGTTGCCGAATTCCCAGTATAACTATGTTTTTAACCCTTGTTGTAAGCCGCCCTGATCGGAGGAAGGAGCGGGGTAAAAATAAAATTTTTATTATTATTATTATTAACTATGATGAGGGATGCAGGAAATGTCAGCCCAGAAACATCTAGAGGGCCCACACTGATTTAAATCTATTAGTTCCCATGATGTAAGATTTACTGACAAGTTTTTTATTGACATCACTACAACAGTCTGTCACTGGGGATAACCCACAATGAACTCAGTTAGACTTCCATGCAAGTAAACAAGGGAAGTAAATTATCTGAATACCTGAATAAATTACCTGCATATTACATCAATACTGATGTGCAACGAGGAAGAAACATTTTGCAGTATAAAATATGGCAGTATAAAAAATAGACCACTGAGCATTTCTAACAAATGTAGAAGAGTATACACCAGGAGTGAATCTGCCCCTCCATTAACAGGCATACTTATGCTTACATATCTGTTAACATGGGCAGTTATGATAGATTATGATATGTGAACACTTATTTTTTTTATTTTATTTTTATTTTTATCAACAGCAGTAATAAAGAAAAAACAAAAACAAAAACAAAAAACACCACTAATAAAGTAAGTAAATAAAAAAATACCACAACAACAACAATAACAACCAGTCAAACCTAATACCGTAGCTTCTAAATTAAATTAAATACTCTAATACTTATCCCACTCATTACCTTCATTCTTCCCCATCTTCATTCACCCTATTGACTTCCTTCCTTCCTCTATGTTTGGCGAATTCCTTGTGCATCTCTATTTCCCATTACATACCATATATAATGACACATGTTGTATTGTATCTATATTATTCTTCATTACGAAATCAACGCTTATTCAGCGTATGATTATCTCTCCTTGAATTCTTGTATATTTGCAACAAATCAGTTCTACTCAACTTACATATCCTACATACTTAATTCTCTATTAGATCTTCTCCCCATTGCTTCCTCATATAATCCAACACCAATTTCCATTCTTCATTAACTTTCGTTGTTACATTCCCCATCTTTTCATCTCTTAATAATTGCGTCAATTTATCCATTTCTATTATTTCCATTAATTTCATTAACCAATGTTCTATCTTCGGGGCCTCCTTCGATTTCCAATCTTGTGCTATTACTATTCTTGCCATTGATGTCATATAGAATAATATTTTCCCATAATTTGATTCCAAATCTTTCTCAAATATACTCAATAAAAAACTCTCTGGTCTTAAATCCAGTTTGATATGTAAAATTTCTTCAATTAAATTTCTGATTTGTTTCCAAAACTTCTTTATGAATTTGCAATGTGTGATGATCTCCTTAGAGTTATTTAGCTAACTGTAATCACTGCTGGTGTACCTAGTTCCCTTCTTGTTTTATTCTAGCATACTCTTTGAGGTGAGATGCCCTATTATCGAACAGTCTGGTGAAAGAGCTTCTCCTGACACCTCTGTTATTTTCCCAAACTTTTAAAGGTGTAATTGTAATCTTGCCAATGCTTTTATATAACTTTAGTGATTTTGTGGCCCTTTTGTCCTTTGCACTTATTTAATGTTTATTTATATTTACACTTCAACTGTTTTACCCCTTCTTGGAAACTTCCATGTGAAGTGCATACAACTGAAGTGAATACAACCATAAATACAACTGAAGTCAGGGAACAGAAATACCTATAATCAATAAATATTATACCCAGCTCACAGTTCAAAAATGGTAATATTTGAGCCAGGTACAAGGTGAAGTGTTCTTGTCGTTTTGCTCTCAAACAATGAGAAGTGAACATGTTCCATACTTGGAACATTAGTGAGAACATGTGCATCCATAGTTATTGTACTTTGAAATTAACCCAGCTGCCTTGCTTTTATCAGTCATTGCTGAACGAAGGGCAAGGGAGGTAAGCTAAAATATACGGACTCAGATGTGTAGCTATGGATGGGTAAAATGAGTCCATTGCCCTAAAAAGAAGAATTCAGTCTCTTGAATAAATTTTTCTTCAGTCCTCAAATTGCTAGCACTGAAGAGATTAGGGCTGCTGCCACACTGCAGAATTAATGCAGTTTGACACTGCTTTAACTGTCTTGGCTCCATGCAATTGAAACCTGGGGTTTGTAGTTTGTTGTAGCACCAGAGCAATCTGACAGAGAAGACTAAATAGCTAAGAAAACTACAGATCCCAGAATTGAATAACAGTGAGGCATAGCAATTAAAGCAGTATCAAACTTCATTAATTCTGCAGCCTGAGACACTGAAACCTAGAAGTCTTTTATTTACTATGTTGACGTTCCCTTGATATCTTTGCCTGCTCTTTTTCTGTGGATGCCTTACCTGTTTACTAACTACTCAACTGAAGTTTTGAGTTACTGCATTACTAGAAACTTGCAGACTGAAGGAAATGTTTATTAGGGATCAGAATTCTTATTTGAGACGGGAATCATCCTCATCCCAGCCCCATAGCTACACTGCTGAATCTGCTGCAGTAAATTAGGGTGTGTGTGGTGTGTGTATGTGTTTTCCCCTCTCACACTTTTATTTAAAAATCCCAAAATACATTTGCAATAATGAAGAGAACATTGTGCATAGTCTGAAACATTGCTGGCACTTTACTGTATCATCTGTCCTCCTTGCACATCACCATTGCATGGATCAAGAAGAATAAGATTACACCATATGCACTGAAGAAAGAGCAAAACAAGAAAGGGAGAGAAGAAAGAAAATGCCAGCCCACACTCATTATTTCTTTTTGGCTACTAGCTGCTTGTTAAACCGCCTGTTTGCTGCATTGTCTGAGTCATGCAGCAAAATGAATGGGGTCTCTTACAACATCCTCTTGCTTAAATTTACTTTTTGGCCTGGAGTGTTTGAAAATATCTTGGATTAATGATGAAAGACTTTTGATAGAATTTGTTTTGTCTGTCTTTCTCCTGCAGCACCTAGGGCTTCATTTGAGATCTAAACACTTTGCATGAAGAATGGGATTTGGGCCATCAAATTGGCATGGGATGGAAAGCTCCACCTAACTACCTGTCATTACCATTTTTCCACCAGCCTTCTCATTTTCAACAGATGTTACTGGTCATTAGGAAATTCCCTTTCCCTAATTGTTCAAGGGAAATGTCCCTCTGTTTCAAAGCTATCCTCAGAGATTTTAAACATTTTGGGGATAAAAGAATGTCCAACTATTTTAGATAAAGCAGAAAAGAAATTAAGAAGCAGAATTCAGCATCAAAGGGAAAGAATAAAAGAGTGTCTAGAAATATAGAGGGAGAATCTGAAAAAGCCACACTTGAACAAATCCAAGAGGAAGTAGGCACTGCAAATAGCATGTCTGAAAGACTGCCAAAGGTGGCATGGATGCCAAAAGAAGAATTAACATGGGGAAAGCCCTATCACTTCACAGGAATAGGTTGCATAAGTGGACATTATTTCAAGAAAGAGGGGGAAAGAGTGTATTATAAAGAAGAAAGGTAGGAGACAGAGGAGGGAGAAAATGAATGACCAAAAGGAAATGTGTATACATTCAAGCCAGAACTCTTTGGGCCTTTCTGTGTTTTGCCCTACAGTTCTGTAATATTCATTCCCCCCACCCCCCACAAATTTCCCATACTTTCATACTTTCCTCCTCCTGGATTTTTATTCCTATCAACCACTACCTCCATTTTATCACAAAAATGCAATGATTGTACTTACTGAAAATTATAAAATAGCATTGTAGGAGCAGAAGTACCATTAATCAGAGTAAAGTACTAAGGAAATCACTGAGACCTAGGTTAATCAAATACATCTGTCTTAAGATGTATTTATTTTGGCAGATCAAGTGTAAGTATAAGACTGATTTTGGTTAATCTAACATAAGCGTGCACACATACACACACCAGAATTTGAATAAGTTATTACTGACTACAAATCCCACAATTCCCCATCCAGCATGACCATATATAGAGACTTAGAAGGGAATTAAACCAATGGAATGAATGGCAAGAGGCAAGGCAATAATTAGGAAAAAAGAACAGGCAAGACCTCTTTCCCAGCTGAACAGAGACAGGAAGGTTTGTGGAAAGGAAATATTATTTCAATTTTATTTTATTTTGTTTGCATACACACAAAAAGGTATATGGATGCTGCATGAGATGCCATAAACATTGGACTTAGTGTGCAGTGTACATAGAAAGCAAGACTGATTAAAATAGAGAGTTGCAATTTATAGACACAGTTTATGCACGGCTTCATCCACCTGTATGATATACTGTACTTTGGTTACAAAATATAGGGTTCTTTTTACCAAATGTAGTCCCTTCTACAATAATATGCAAAGTGAAAATTCAAAATATTTTAAAGATTAAAAAATGTCTACTGCTACAAGAGAGTCAGTTTTAGTTACAGGTAAAGCATGGTGCCTAACAATGTACAGTTGGCCATTGTCCAGTCCCTGCTGCTGGTTGCTGGAATATTTGCAAAAGAACATTGAACCAAACAGGTGGCTCTTCCCTGGCCCAGCAAGATACTATTTATATTCTTAAGCAAGAATGTACAGTTAACACAGTTTAGTTGGCCTTGTTTAGAAATCCTGAGTGTGCATGCTTATTTTATACATATAAACAGTGTACATGGGAAAGGCAGATCTGATCACTCAAGAGCAGAGTGAAAGAGACAGACTGAGACTGAGTACTAGCATGGACACTTTATACAAGAGGATACAAATTCCAACCACATGGGCCACAGCCCATTAAACTGAGGTGTAAGAATGTAAACTTCTTTAATTTGGTTGGTTTCTATTGCATTCTCCCCTTTGTAATGTTGTTCACAGTATGAGAGATCTTCCATCCAACAGAGGCCAACCAGTCTATTACACTGAGAAGTGAGGAACCTGTTACAGTTCTAAGTAGGGAAGTGATAGCAGTGGGCTCATGCTTCTATGAATGTTCTGGAAGCAGTTTCCTTTGTACAAATCACTCCATTATTGTGCAAAGTGCCTCTTCTCCCCTTTTTCTATGACTAGACCATGTGAGTTTTACCATCTGGCCAGCAGAGCATATACACACGGTTGGTGGTGTGCTGTGGTTGACTATTCACTTAGGATATCCTCTGTGCTCTGGTTATGGCAAGGCTGTATTAACAGGGGAGGAGGGAGGAAGATTTTACAGAAGCCCAGGACAGTAAATTTCCTATTAAATAAATGAGAGAAATATCTGGTTTCGTTGCACCAAATGCTTGCCCCTGTTGTCATGGCCCAGGATGTAGTAATGAGGATGTTAAGTGTGGGCATTTATGCTCAATACGAATCCTTCCATCCAATTAAATTTTCCCTCACTCCCAAATTTCTAGAGAGAGAGAAAGAGAGAGACATTGACTATCATCCACACTTACAACTCTTAGATTTCCTGTGTTTGCATTCCCATGGTCTCACTGCCTGTCCCTTTTCTTTGAATGCCTCAACAGTATTTCTGAAGTTCAACTGACGTTTTAAATTATTGCAATGCTAAAAATTTGGGGAATGACACAATTCTTATTTGTGGGCCATGGAACCAGATATTTTCACCATCACTACCCCAAATTTATTCAATAAGAAATTCCATGTCCTGTGCTCCTGTGGCATTGAAGCATTGCACATGGCTTTGGACAAGGCTTATAGGAGTATAGAACAAAGCCAAATTTCTCTATGGCATCCTCCCAGCCCCCAGTATCACTGCAGTATCACCAATATACCTTTGCCAGTAGAGTTTTGTGTCACCATTCAGGAACTGGCAAAGGCAAATTCTGCTTCCCGTCAGCTGGCATAATAACTCAAGTATAAGCTGCTTTACAAATTATGTTTAACATCTCCGTTCTAACTATAAATTAGTGATAATTAAGTACAGCTTTATATTTTAAGAAAACAACTGTTTGTTCTATTATTCATGGATGTGATCTCCTCCTCAACTGTAATAGAGGAGGAGATTGCATCCATGAATAATAGAACAAAAAAAAAAATTGTTACTGGTCAATCAAACAAGGGCCATTTAAAACAGTCCAAAGATGTTGTTGTTGTTATTGTTGTTGTTGTTGTTGTTATTATTATTATGGCAAATAATAGAACTGGGAGGAATCTTGCACATTTCTTTACCCACACAGGCTACAGCTGGGAAAACAAGAAGTGCTAAGGACTAAGTATTCTGCTTTCTTCTTCCCACTCATATCAAGATGACACAAGAAAAATGTTTCAGGCAAAGCATTGTTTCATGGAAATGAAAAATATCTTCAGAGAAGGACTTGGTGGAGAATGGGTTAGTTGGATAGTTTTGACCCTTTTTTCCTGGCCTATTTATGTTGCCACGTGCCAGCCTAGTTTCAACTCAGAGTTGCAGCAATTTGTGTGTCCACTCTGAGGTCACTTTGTATTGTAACGTGAAGCACATTGCATAAAAAATGGTGTGTGTGTGTGTGTGTGTATGTGATGTGTGCTTTCAAGTCCTTTCTGACTTATGGTGACCCTAAGGTGACCCTCTCATGGGTTCTTGGCAAGATTTGTTCAGAGGGGGTTTGCCATTGCCTTTGCCTTCCTCTGAGGCTGAGAGAGTATGAGAGTACCCAAGGTGGGTTTCATCGCTGAGCAGGGATCACTACACCAGCGGTTCCCAACATTTGTTGGGCCGCAACCCCCATTGGGGACGAAAGTCCTGCCCGAGGCCTCCCTGATCAGTTGAGAGGCTGGGAAGGGGTGGGACTTTCGGCCGCCTACAATCCTCAGTGGGCTTTGCGGCTGGAAGTCCTGCCCCTTCCCAGCCTCCCAACCAATTAGGGAGGCTGCCAAGGGAAATGGGGCGGGATTTCCGGTCGCAAAGCCCACTGAGGCTTGTAGTCCCGTCCCCTTCTCCTCGCGGTTGCCTGGCAGCCCCGGGGAGAAGAGGAGGAGGCGCCCCCCCGTCCTTTCCTCACCGCGGGTGGCTGCACCCATGGGAAGGAAGGGAGAGGAGGAGGAGGCGGCCCCGCCTCCATTCCCTTCCTCCTTGCACGTGCCTGTCCCAGCGCCGGCACTCACAGGAAGAAGGGAAAGGAGGAAGCCCCGCCCCTTCCCCCTTACAATGCCTGCTCCAGCGCCGGCACCCGCGGGGAGAAGGGGAGGGGGGAGGCAGGGGGGATTCCCAACCTGGCGACCCCCAGGTTGGGAACCCCTGCACTACACCATGCTAGCATTCAGAAAAAGAGATACTGAGAGCACTGAATGAGGGGGATTAAAAGAGAGACTGCACAGCTGACTGCTAGAAAGCTGAAGCTTACAATTTCTTGCGAATCTACCTCAGTTAGCCTTTAAAAACCCCATAGGTTGAATATAAACATACTGTATTACCAACATGGACATGTAAGCATATTACAGAGATACAAGTAACCTTCTGCTGATTTCCTAGAGGCACAGGATGGGGTGGACAGGCATGGAAGAAAAGGCATGTTTATGTTTCCCTCTAAGCATTTTGCATTTCTAAACGGAAGCAAGTATTATCAGGCTTGGAAAGCAGTGAGCAATTGCTTTTGTTAAACAAGGTTATTTAGGCTGGATGTTATTTTTTGTTTGTTTGTTTTGTTAAAATAAGTTATTAATTTTCTCCCTCTAAGGAAAAATAGTGGCCATATACACCACCAATAAAAAGGATAAAAGAGAACAGAAAATATGTATATTCTGATTTCCATTTGTAGCCATAATATTAGAAATAATATAATTAAAATGGGAATGCAGAATTTCTTATAATAGTGGGAGAGACTATGACTAGGTGACCTGTGCACCTGCCTACTCTGCCTGCTGTCCAGGTGCTGGTTCTCTGAAGGGCAACTTCAGCACTCCCTCTATCCCCTCTGCTCCGTTCTTGAGACTCTTGATCTTGAATACAATGTGAGAGTATTTGGCACTGCCAATTCATTTTGGCCCTGCCAAGGTGTCACACTCCCCACCTGCTTCTGCCTGAGCTGGATGGCACCTCCAGAGACCATCTCTTAGTTGCTGCCACCCATTGATTTGAATTCTCCTTGCACATCAACACAATGGAACATTGCCAGGGATCCCTGTGCAACCCCATTTCTGCAGGGGCCATACACAGACCAAGTAAAGGCATGTGAAAAGTGTGAGAGGAAAGTACTAGAAAGGAAAGGCTTTATTCTAAGCAACACATCTACACTGGCAAAAGGTAGATTTATTCATGAAGGGCCCCTTCCCTTCTGGTACACTTACGGCAGTTACATATTAGAGAATAGTCTAGGGGTGCATCTACACAGTGGAAATGATGCAGTGTGACAACACCTTAAATGTTGTAGCTCCAGTCCATGGAATTCTTGGATTTGTAGTTTTACACCATTTTAGCATTCTCTGCCAAAGAATGCTGGTGGATCACAAAACTACAAATCCCAGCTTTCTGTAGGATGGCACTATGGCACTTAAGGTAGGGTCAAACTGCATTATTTCTACAGTGTAGATTCACCCTAGATTATTTCAGCCCAGGTCAGAAAAAGAAACATAAAGGCTTGACAGACTGCCCCAAAAGGGCAGGCTGAAGCCATCCATTTTAGCTCCCTAGGGAGCCCACAGCAGCCAAACTGCATGGGCTTCCTCTGGACCAAAAAGAACCTGAGAAAACCGGGTTCTTTTTTGTGTGCGTGGGCACCACCATCATTGTGCCATTAGCGCACTGTGGCACATCAATAATGCAAGCTCAGGGGCCAACGTATGGATGTGGTGCCGCGCTTGCATCATCATGGCAGCCCCCATGTGGACAGGAGGCTGCCATGATGGCAGCATCCATACAGGCTAGGGTTTGGGAGCGTGTGATTGGTGCGCGCTCCCAGACCCTAGAATCGGCACTGCCACACCGCTTCCCACCCGTCAGTCTCAGGCCATAAGTTCTGATGCAACTGAACTAAACATTCCCTAGCTACTCATGACTACGAATGGGATTTGGAGTCTGGAAGTTCATGAGGGAGTCTGGAGCTCCGCGTTGCCTGAGGTGGGACAGAGCCCCCAATTCCAAAGCATCCCTTTTGTTCTTCATTGTTAGACTCTTTCCTTGTGGGCACCTCAGGCTTTTTATAACTTTGCCTGGGAAACCTCTCAAAGCTTCCCACTTCAGCCCACTGACCATACTCATTGAGCAATTGTCTCTCATGATCTCAATGACTCTCCAGAGAGGTTGACTCCAATAAGTGCAAGTTAACATTATTACATCTTTAACCCTTTGGTTACCTGGAGGGAGACTATCCCCTCAGCTGTGTTACCCAGGCAATGGGTGAAGCCTATTATCACAGGCCATCCGACTGAAAGAGGATCCACACCCTTAGCTTCAGGTTTGCAATTTTCATACCCATACTTATACCTTGGTCTCTAATGCCACTTAATTG
The DNA here is from genome assembly GCF_019175285.1 of Sceloporus undulatus. Lineage (NCBI taxonomy): Eukaryota > Metazoa > Chordata > Lepidosauria > Squamata > Phrynosomatidae > Sceloporus > Sceloporus undulatus. The sequence continues at coordinate 113,284,406 of NC_056523.1, read as the reverse complement.
GCAGGCACTGGCTAATGGGAATCTTTATATCTAAGTTCCACATGCTGTTTTCTGTAGGTCAAGGCATAAGAGTAAACTGAGACATGGATTTATTTGTGCTCAACCTTCCAGCTCTTATTGTGATTGTTGTTTCTGACATGGTGACCCTAAGGTGAATTTATTGGTGTCCAATGCTTATTGCAGTGTTTGTGTCCTGGAAATGGAATAATGGGGAAGGAGAGAAGGCGGTATCACTGATACTAATGTGCAAATCATTAGTATCTCTTTGGAGTTTATCACACGGGGACCATATATACCTCCATCCCAATAATGATTAAAATGTCCACATCCCACAAAAGCATACAAATGCACAAATGATTTTCACACACAGAGCACAATAATGTGTTAGAGACTCATTACTAAAGCAAGAAAGAGGGTATAATGTATATTTGGTTTTCACAGAGATGCATGTTGATGGTTTGGGAATCACGTTTTTGTGCATGTGCACAGAAGAATTACAGTAGTTGCATCACCAGAAGTCACCAGAGCACACATGGCAGCAAACAAAATCACCCAGAGAAATAAACAATTTTATTTACATAATTTTCTTTATAAAAATATACTGTAGTGTACTGTCCCTTACTTTCCCAGAAATGGTATCCAACCTAAGTAAAAAGAACAAAATTTTGCCCCAAAGATAGGAAAGTTTTTGTAAAAAAGCATAAAAGGCTGCTTTCCTCTTGACAACCGAGCATGACAAAGCAGCTCCAGAAGTAAACCCACCCCAAAGAACCATGGGAAATCTGGCAACAAGTACAAAAACTGTGAGAATCCCATGAATAAACTGCAAATAGCTTTCACACTAGAGCAATTGCACAAAAAAGTGATATCATGAATGAAATGGAAATGAATTCACAATATTTTCCTGAAAAGAAATGGGCAGAAAGTAGCTTTGGAAATACATTACTGGCAGACCTATGGATAGAAATTTGCAGTATATCAGCAAAATGGTTTTTTTAAACCTTTTCTTTAAATGGGTTGTTTTTATTATCGAAAAATAAACTTTTAATAATATATCATGAAGGATTTAAAACATGTTGAGGTTTTCCAACAACAGCAGCAACATGGTTTGCTCCGTGGTAGGTAGGCTGGTAGGGAGAGCATCAAAACTGAGAAAACATATTGTAATCACATGTGGATTTTTGAGTGGAAAGACTTAAAATGGTATTCCTGGGCCCAGAATTTTTTAAATCTAAGTATGTATCAAAATTTCCATCCTTAAATCCCACTCTAAGATTAAAACAAGGGTAGAATGTGGATGGTTTCAGCGTGTCATTCTAATCACACTTTTAAAAGTAACTTTCCAGGCTCTGACTCATTGGACAGGTGTTTTGAGTGCATACAAATATGAGAATGTGTGAGGTATGCAAATAATGTATTGATGTGCTCAATATGACCACTTGAAATACCCGGATATAAAGTGTAATATGCATCATTATTAGATTCATCCTTGTGGATTACCTCCATGAAATAATGCTTCTGTCCTCTCCAAATGTAACAACATAAATCTCTCTCTCTCTCTCAGATTCTCTCTCTCTCTCTCTTTTTCTTGGCAATTGTGTTTGATTGGTATCTTTAAAATCCTATATTGAGAGCACTCTGCAGGAAATATCTACTGGCAAGATTCAAGCATAGTTGACACAAAGCTTATGATCAATGATACTACAAATGGCTGTTAGGTAGATAGAATTAGATCCACATTTTCTAAACTGCAACGGGAAATAAGAATGTTCTGCAGGTCGCATTTATCTTTGTCATAACAGGAGAAAGCAAGTTACATGTTTGACAGAAATCCAATTTCGTGCCATTATAGATGAAATATCTTTCAGAAAGTACCAGATATTCCCTCCTACCTCCTCAAACCAGCTGCTTGACATTTTTACACATGCGCACCCACTTCTGAACGAGAGAGTTCCTGGCTCTTGTCTGTCAAACATATAACTTGCTTTCCTTCCTGTTTTTGACAAAGATAATGTGACCTGCAGAACATTTTATTTCCCGTTGTAGTTTAGAAAATTGATCTAATTCTATCTACCTAACAGCCATTTGTAGTATCATTGATCATACGCTTTGTGTCAACTATGCTTGAATCTTGCCAGTAGTTCAAATCATTAATATTCACTTCCTGTTTCCTGTTCTGCCATCAGATTTCTAAGGGATGCTTCGCACAATAGGATTTCCTTGTTAAGAGCAATGTTATCTTTCTGTTTTCTTTTGAGACAAGGGATCAAACTAGAGATACATTTATCCCTCCTCCTCTTCTCAAAGGCATCTGTTGTTCATCCCATATGATTTTTCCTCACCTATATATCTCACATTTTGTGCTTGTGAAAAAAATCAGGCTTAATTTGCAAGTCTGATTGCTGAAGCCTATGTTGCTAAGGAAATTCCATTGAGAAAGAGTTAATCCTAGGCAATATACATTCCCCTTAATATCTGGTTAGACCCACAGTTCCAAAATAGAGTGTGTGTGTGTGTGTGTGAGAGAGAGAGAATAATCTCCACCCATCACTTGTGCAAGCCAGAGTCATTGAAAGATATCACCACAATATTCCTGTCTTTGATCAGGACTTGTCAGGCACTGTCCCAGAGAATCTACACTGCTAGCGCTTACAGACTTCTTGGAAGGTTTTAGTACTCTCTGCCTGTTTGCACCTGAAAGCAAGCAGATATGTTGATGGAGGTGCTGTCAGCCATGATGGGCCCCACAGACAAAGTGAAGAGCCATTTTTCACATCTTGAAAAAGTTACTTTTTTGACTGCAACTGTCAGAATCCCCCAATTGGCATGGTTTGTGGCCAAGAGTAACTTTCACCTTCTATCCCACAGTTATTTTTCTTTTACTGTTTGTTTGGCCACCAGGGATGCCCTTCTTCCCTCCTTTGCTCATGCTACTGCTGCTGCTTCACTTTCATTTTCTTCTTTTTTAAACTTCATTTTTGTGGGGATGTTTGCTGTCTTCTTATAGATGCTCTCTTTCCCTCCTTCCCAGGCAAGTACACATGCATGTTCATGTGTGCATGCATACACACACACACACACACACACACACACACACAGGCTGTAAGATGATAAGGAGGCACCTGCTTGTGGTTGGCATACACAGGAAAGGAAAGTGCTGTAGCTAGTTGGCATTTCAATAGTTTTTTCATTCCTACAGAGTAAGAGTGGCAGCCAGCTTAACCAGTCGGATGCCACCTTTTATGTTACTGGAGTGCCAAGAAGGCTGGCGAAGGGTTCCGTGGAGTCTGTTTGACTGAGCTAGCTATCACACTTACTCTGGGGCTAAATGGTATAAAGCAAAGGGTGTTCCATTTTTAGGCTCAGCTCCTAGTGCTGTAGATGGCCTCAGTGTCATATTGATTGTGCCACTGTCCAAGCACTCCCCTCTCTCCAGTGGTGTTTCAGGAGGCCCTGCCTATAGGCTATGGCGACCTGGACTCTGATCTTCTCAACCATGGCTAGTGCCACCACTGGATAGACCTTGTGATCAACAATATTTCTATTGCTTGGAGATTTACATTCTAAGTATACACCCTCCAGATCTTCTGATTTGGAAGGGACAGTCCTTGCTAATCCTCCGTCCTCCTATTTTTTTTCAGTTGCTTTTAAAATGTTTCAGTTTCTTTCTCCTCCTCCCACTTTCCTCTTTTCTACTCAGCTTTTGTACTTACCTCGGTTAGTGCAAACTGAGTTCAAAGTGCAAAAGTAGTTCACACGCAATTAATTCTGTACAAAGGAGAGAAGAGAGGAGATGAAGGGCCGAATCTTATCCTTTCGTAGAGGCTCAGGCAAAAGCAAACTGATGCAGCCTCTCCTACTTGTGTGTTTTTCCTCCTTAATAACTTTTGTCATCTTGACCACACTCTGATGTTGTTTGGCCACACATGTCCAGGTTTTCGTCTGTGAAATGCTGCAAGATTTGTAAAGAAACTCTTTGCTTCATGTTCTGGCAACATAAAAATCTCAGTGTTGATTTTGTGCTAAAGTTCCAGGACTCATAGCAATGGAAATAGAATTGGAATCATCTCCATGGATTGTATTTATTTGTTTGTTTAAGTATACAACAATATTTATCTTAAGACAGATTTAGAAGCTATACTTTGTATTTGTTTCTCTCTCTCCCTTGCTCCCTCCTTCTCTCTCCACTTTTTAATAGTTCTTTTTGCAGACCTTGCAGTTGTTGGCTAAGAGCTAGTGAGGTAGTCAGCGCTGTGAACAGATGATAAACATAATTTGTCACACACAGCTTTGCAATTTGTTGCAAAGTTTCCATAACCATCCTGCCACCCTGGGGAGGGGATTCAATCTGGCAGAAGTGTGTGTGTGTCTTCTGTACTTGACTTCTTTGTTGCTCTGCTTCAGAGCTGTTAGTTCACAGATTTATCAGTTTACAATAGTGTTTACTAATTTTTGAAACCCATGTGCATGAATAGGTCTTTAAGAAATTCATGGAATATGTGACACCAGAGGTATGTGTGCATGCACACCCATGCACATACATACAGTCGTCACCACCCTCCTTGCTTTCATATACATCTGAACACGGCATTTGATAAGGCTTTTCACAATTTGGCCTTATTAGCATTGGGAAATACAGTATGCTTCGTTCAAGGCACAAATGTAGGCCTGTTGATGGAAGCAGAAATAGTTACATGTGTAACCTCAAGAGATATGCAAATATTTGCAGGGTATGGGCCTTGTTTGCATTTCATAACTGACATGCAGTCAATTACATGATTAGACCAGTATACAAGTTATTTCTATTTTTACTTTGTTTGTCTACTGCATTGTGCAGCAATGTATTAAAGGTAAACCAAAGGGCATCATTTCTTCTTTCTAAATGAAAGTGAAATATAAGAAGGACTTCCTTGTTTCTTCTGTCTCCCAGGTTCCGTGAGTCACAAGAAAAGTCTAGGTATGCTGTGAAAGGCAAACAGGGAAGAGATCCCAATTCCTTTACTCCTATGACTGACCAACCATTTCTCAAAAGGTAATATTTAAAGGAGCCCCCCCCCCCCCAATATATGCTTGCCTGGGGGCTGAGATATCTGTCCCACTAGTGGGAGCAATACACTATGTGAGGACTTGAGAAAGGATCTTCTTTGCTGAGGCACCCTGGTTGTGGAATGCATCAATATTGGTTTCATTCCAGGACCAAATTAAGACTCTGCTTTTTATTTAAAACTTTGTGGCCTAATGATTTGATCAAGATTTGTGTCAGCAGCACTGTTCAACCTTTCCAACTGTTTCCGTTGTTTAATATGCCTTTAGAGTGTTTGAATTATTTTTAGTATTTTATTGTTTTAAATTTTCAATTGTTTAAACTGATTTTATTGTAAGTTTCCCATAGAGAGCCAGCGTGATGCGGTGGTTTGAATGTGGAACCAAGAATCTGGAGGCCAGGGCTTGAATCCCGGCTCAGCCATGAAAAACCCACTGGATGATCCTGGGCGTATCACACTCTCTCAGCCTCAAGGGATGGCAATGGCAAAACTCCTCTGAAGAAATGTGCCAAGAAAACCCCATGGCAGGGTCACCTTAGGGTCATAAATGACTCGAAGGCACACAGCAACAAGCCCATAGGGTGAGATATAAAATAGATAGGATATAGGGTGGGATATAAAAATTTAAAATCAATAAAATCAATAAAAGAAATGAGGCTATTCAACTGACTATTAAGTGCTGCTGCTCATGTTTCAATAGCAAGGACTAGCACAATCTGCACTACTAGAATGCAGAGGGAAAGTGTCACCACCAGTGCTGTGTGTTTAATGTTTAATCCTATCTTTTATATCTGTTGGAGAGCACAGCTTGAGAATAGGTTGTAAGGTAAGACTGTTTTAGTTGGGTTTTAAGTAAAAGCATCTTATAAAAACAAATAGTAGTTCATCCTGGAGAACAGGAGAGAGTTATCCCTTAGTGCCAGATATTAGCACACATAGACACTGCTGTGGTATATATGTGCAAGACACAAACTCAGATTTTATTATATTTACTTAATAATCTGATCTAGATATTGTCTCTCCACTCCCTATATCCAAATAACCAATAACAAACAAGCAATTGTCTTAGTTCTGCTGGTTGTTATGTGCACATGATTTTGAACACCGTCTGTTGTTTCTAGAGCACTACGAAGACTCAGTTGTGAGCAACCCCGCTATTAACATGTGAGCATAAATAAATAAGGCTGATGACTCAGTTGTTCCTGTTCTTTCATCTTGGGGAAATTTGTACTGTACTGTTAACCTATGCCAAAAATTCCAGGATTCGATTGTGATGTTTTTCTCTGAATGTGTTACTAAAATTTTCCGCAGAAACTATCAAATAAATAGCCATTCACAGACCAAGGGTTCAACTAGATGTGACAGAGAAAATCCATTATTATGATCTCTCTGTCATCGTGTCATCATGTAGCATCCTAGGACTCCTTCCCTACTTTGATTCCACTTTAACTCCATGGCTGCATCCTAAGGAATCCACACTCCCTCTGGCTGATAGTCCCTTCTTAAACTGCAAATTCTGGGATTTCATTGGATGTTAACATGGCTCTTAAACTGGAATCATAGTGCTATAATTGTGTAGTGTGAAAGGGCTACTAGATAGCAGGTATGTTCATATGGCAGTGCTAGAGATGGAGAGAGGCGCTTGAGGGATCTTCTACATAGACAAGTTGGAGGAGGTTTAGAAAAAGTCAACAATGATGTTCAGAAATATGGAGAACAAAGCATATAAGGAAAAGTTGAAGAAGCTGGGCATGTTCAGCCTGGTGACAAGAAGACTGAGGGGTGACATGTTTAAATATCTAAAGAGCTGTCACAGAGAGGAGGGTGCACACTTGTTCTCAGAAGGTAGAACCAGATATAATGGTTTTAAGTTACAGGAGAGTACATTTTGATTGAACATTAGAAGGAATTTCTTGATGGTAGGAGCAGGTCAGCAACTGAGCCAATTATTTAGAGAGATGCTATGGTCTCTGTTTCTGTAAATGTCTTCAGAAAAAGTCTGGATAGCTACCTGCTGGGGATGCTCTATCTGGAGTTCCTGAACTAAGCAGGGGGTGGACTCAATAGCCTATGGAGCCCCTTCCAACTTCATATAAATCTGTCTTGCTGTGTTCCTTATCTTTTATAGGCGGGGTCATCATTTGCTACTGTCCGACTTAGACAGCAAACTGTCTTGGGCTATCTGCCTAGAAAAACTCTTGGTTTACATAGCACAGGGGTGGAATCTTGCAGCCATCCAGATGTTGTTGGTCTGGAACTCCCAGAATGTATTACCATTGTTTCTGCTGGCTATGCTCTGGTTGCTGGGATTTTTGCCTAGCACTTTTTCTCCTAGTCAAATTATCTCATCTCTGCCTCAGTTTTAAATTTTGGGGACACTGCAATATGTAGACCATCTTTATGACAGTGTTTGAGTGGAAGCCAGTTAGGGTTCCTAGAGTGAAAACTGGGGAGAGCTTCTGCATCTTGAATAGTTGTACAGAAGAAGATATTTCAGCAAATGTTGCATTTTACCTGGTTGCACAACAAGCAACACCTGCTGAAATTCCTTCTACATCACGATTAAAGTTATAAGAGTCCTGTCCAACTTTCATTCTGACAACCCTAAATAATTTGAACATGAAGCTCTACTTGCTCAGAAACCTATTACATTAATTCATCCCTCAGAGAATGATTTAATAAGCTAGTTGAGTCCCCAGATAACTGAAGCTTCCAGCTGAATTTATGGCTTCCATATACAAAAATTAGTGTGTGCCTGAGTGATGCAACTAAGTTTTTGAAAAGCACTTAGTCCATCGGGCCTGGCCTGAACTAAGAAGCAGAGCCCTCCTTCCAGTCCATCTGATACCATCCGGCCTCGAAGAGAATAATTTCTGGTACCTGATCCTCTTCCCCACTGACATTCCCTTCTCTTTTTGTGTTATGTCTTTTTAGATTGTAAGCCTGAGGGCAGGGAACCATCTAATTAACTATTTGTAAGCTGCTCTGAAAGCCTTTCTGGCTGAAGAGCAGGGTGTAAATACTCTAAATAAATAAATAAAAGCATATACAAACATTTAACTCTTGCTGACTTTTTCTCCAGTATGAAAGCCATTACAAAGAGAAAGAGGAAAGGGGTGAGGAAAGGAGGAGGAAAACAAACAAAGTGAAACTCAAGACAAACACAAAAAGGAGGAAGGAAACAGGTTGTCCACACGGGCTGAAAGAAATAGCCCCACCCTGTTTCAGAAGTCAACTGTTTAAATGATGCATGGGGCCAAAACAAGAGGAAAATTGACCCAAGCCACACTCCAAGACTTAACACTGGAGCAAAATAAATCCCAGTTTGCTCCCAGTCAGAAAAAGTGAACTATCGCACCAGGGTGCAGATTGTGCACCAGTGTAGACAGGCAAGATGCCATTGTGGGCTATAACTATTTTATTACTCAACCATGAATCAATTACACAAGTGCATGAGTGGGCAGCTACATCATCGACCCATTGTACAACAAACACATCAGGTTACCACCAATACAATGGACATAATAAAAAAATTAACTGGCCGGTCCAACAGGGGGGCATGTGGGGACAGGGAGAAAGGGGGTATGTATGGGGGAGGGGGGCACCATGATCATATTGTGGCAATGTGTCACTGGATACACTAATGAGCCATACAGGCAGTTGATTGATCATGCAATCATGCAGCTGGTTGTGTAGGGCATCTAGTGGGCTGGTGGCTTGGTGGGATTGGCAAGCAATTGTCACCATCTGGTGCTATGTTATTATATGTGAAGAACTTCAGAGTGTGTAATGTGTGATAAAGCCAGGATATCTATGACAATGTCCTTGGAAGGAGCCAGACCACCAATGTGTATTGGACTGCACCTGTAACTGTATGAGTAATGTCTAACTGTATGATGTAATGCATGAGCAACCCTGTCTAGAGGTTGCATCAGCCAAGAGTACAGTGAGCCCTTGCTTTAGGCGGGGGATCTGTTCCAGACTCCCCCACGTAAAGCAAATTCCACCTATGCTCATGCCCCATTTAAATGAATGGGGCTCGTGCATGTGGTGGTGCGGCGGCACACATGCGCCACAGGTGCACGCCCCACTAGTCCCTATGGGACACGCCGCCACTTCTCCCTGCGGTGCTTTCAGCATATGATGAAAGCGGCGTAAAGCGTGCCCGCTTATGACATGGGCGCACTGTATAAAAATGTCACAACTCAGAGAAAGCGCAGTGGTTAAAGCCTGTACTGCAGCCATTCACTCAAAACCACAAGGTTGCGAGTTCAAGACCAGCAAAAGGGCCCAAGCTCGACTCAGGCTTGCATCCTTCCGAGGTCACTAAAATGAGTACCCAGACTGTTGGGGGCAAATTAGCTTACTTGCTAATTAGCTTACTTGCTGTTCACCGCTATGATCTTTGGAATAGCGGTATATAAATAAAACAAATTAATTGTTAATTGTGGAGAGACAGTGTAGTGTATGTATGTTAGCGAGTAGTCTGAAGAATTCCTGTATTGTTCTGTGTTGTTGAGAGCTGGAGAAGGAGGAAGCCTGCATTTTATTTTCATCCTGGAACTCTCCTCTGTATCTGTATATAGTCATCTCCTCTGTAAATAAATCCTTCACCTTGAGCAGCTGGTCCCATTTCTTTCTTTGGAGACTATCTCAAGGTCCTGCTGAAATACTGAAGCACATTCATGCCAAGCCTCAGCATGACAGCAATTGCTGGTAAAGCATTTGTGTGCTCATGCACATATGTTTGTAATGGAATTGGAGGGGGGATTAATGACACAGCTTGTAGCCATGAATGCTCCATTATGGTCAGTCCTTCCTCGTAGCGGGGGGGGGGGGACAATCCAAAATACATGTCAGTTATTGGGCTGTTGTGGGAGCTGGCAATGTGGTTAGTGATTTCATCCTGTGAATCAGGAAACTCTAAAACATATTTAGGTGCGTTACAGACCGCCAAGAAGCGGCGGTCTGCCACCACTGCCGGTTGCAGCATCCGGCAACCGCAGCAGCCAAACGGCACGGTTCCTGGATGCTGCCAAGAAGGAGCGTGAAAATCGCGCTCCTTCTTGTGGCCTGGAAGAGATGCCGCAAGGTGCTAGTCGTGCACTCGTGACGTCACTTCCGCCGCACGACATGCAGACGCACAGCGTCCGCTACGTCAAAATGGCAGCGGCCATGTGGAACGGCCGCCACCATTTGTTACAGACTCTGTCCATAATAGGAGTAGGGGCCTTGTGAATCTGAGCAGATGCACTTGTATCGGAAGGTTTGGCTGTAAACAATAAATTTGGCACAGTGTTCTGGGTGGAAACTGAAGTATGTGTCGTGATCAATTGGGTTTTGATAGAGTGTGATGCTTAGATGTTCATTTTTGCAGTTGCACAGTGGTGTCAAGAAAGTGAATTTGTTGGGTGGATTGTTCCAGGTTCTGGATTATGGTAGGGTGGAATTTGCTGAAATCCTGGTGAAACTTGTGAAGTGGTTGTTTTCCATGTGTCGAAATACAGATTTATATAGTAGAATTCAGGGAGAGAAGAACCCAAATTATCTCTCAGTAGAGTTGATGGACTGACCCTACTTCCCAAGTCTTTCTGTCAGTCACTCCTTTTGTCCCTCCCTCTCACTACCCCTCTCAAGATAGCACAATATGTCAGAAGGTTACACTATTTATTTGGGATTTTTTAAAAAAAAAAAAAAGCCACATGTTTCTGTTGTTCCAGACTGGTGAAACGTTTTATTCCCACTCTCAAGTGCATTTCTTCTTAATGTTGGAACAAAAATAATTCCCTTTCTTTCTTCTTCTTCATTTTAAAATTATCTTAGAATTATAGTACATCAGTGAAATGACACTTTTGTACTATGACCATAACTTTAAGAATTAAAAAAAAATCAAAGGAGAAAATTTGCCCTTCAAGCCATAGGATTAGTTCAGCAAACCATTTGCCAGTCTTCAGAAATTATCTTGGACTACTCTGGGCCTGACTTAGAAGCACAGTCAGAGGACTCAGACTCTGAAGGCATGGAGGATGCTGAGACAGGGGCAGATCTGGAGATGCCTGGATCAGAAGTCCCTGAGCAGGCTCAGGAAGCTACAGAAGGAGAAACAGACTCTAAACTCTTGGGTGCAGGTGCTAGGTCCTGTGGAGCAAAGACAGGTCAAGGAGTCTTTGAGGCATTCTTTCAGGCTAGAAGCCAAGAGGAGAGCTAATAGGTGTCAGCTGAGAGAAGCAGAGGCCTTTTAAAAGACCTCCAGCTGCAGTGCGTCCTTGCAGCTGATAACCAGTTTTGCATCTTTCTTGTTCCTTGCTCTTGATTCATGACTCTGGTTATCTGACCCCTGGACTTGCCTTGTGACTATGCTCTTGCCTCTGCCCTTTGCTCTGACTGACTGACTGACTGACTGGTATTATGTGACTTTTGGACTGGACTCCTTGTATATTCCCCTGCTGTGCTGCTCTCAGTAGAGGTAAGCAGTACGGAAATCTTGGGAATAGCCCTAGTGCACATCCGAGAAATTGTAACAACAGCCTCCTAAGAAAAATAGAACAAGTGGAATGCAGAGGCTCAAAGTCTGGATAGTGCTCTCCTCTCAACAGACACAGTAGAAAGACCCTGCTTCTCATATCTCCCTAGTGTAATTCCTATCCTGCTAGCAATATTAGCCCTAGTGAGGTATTTTGTATCTTGGGATACTACTGCGCCAAATGCGCGAGCCCCATTACTTCAAATGGGGCTCCAGCATACGCTGATTTCCCCTTATGTGGAGGGATCCGGAATGGATCCCCACGTAAGGCGAGGGCCTACTGTATCTAGACTACTACTAATAATAATAATAATAATAATAAAATTTATTTATATACGGCTATTCCAAATTCCAAATTCGATCACAGCAATGTACAGCTAAAAGTGATACAAGATAGCAACAACAGGTATCACCAACAACATATTAAAAACATCTCAATACAGCAATAAAACTTATAAACATACAAACTGTTAAAAACACACGAACAGAACTAGCTGGGTAACAATTGCATGTCAGGGGGGGAGAACAGCATAACATCAGAACACATGGGGGAAGGCTTGTCGGAAGAGAAAGGTCTTTAGTTTCTTCCTGAAAAGATCAAGGGAGGTGATGGAGCGGAGCTCGTCGGGAAGGGAGTTCCAGATCTGCGAGGTCGAGATGGAAAATGCCCTTTGTGAAGACGAGGTATATTTCGTCTTAGGAACCCTCAACAATTGCTTCCCGACTGATCTGAGAGTGCGGGGCGGATTATATGGGGAGAGGCGGTCCTCCAAGTACCCTGGGCCCAAGCCATTTAGGGCTTTATAGGTAATAACCAACACCTTGTATTGCGCCCGGAAGCGAAAAGGCAGCCAATGTAGGTCTTGCAAAATAGGTGTTATATGGCTAGTCCTGGAACAACCAGTGACCAACCTTGCTGCCATATTCTGTACTAATGGAAGCTTCCGGGTATGGTACAAGGGTTGCCCCATGTAGAGCGCATTACAGAAATCCAACCGAGAGGTTACCAGAGCATGTACAACCGTTTCAAGGTCCCCCCGGTCCAGGTAGGGTCGCAGCTGGCGTATCAGCCGAAGCTGGTAACAGGTGCTCTTGACTGTCGCATCCACCTGAGATGTCAGGTGAAGCGACGAGTCCAGAAGCACCCCCAGACTGTGAACAGAGTCCTTCAAGGGGAGCGTGACCCCATTCAGGACAGGTGGACACATCTCCTTTCCTGGGCCAGGAGAACCTATGACGAGTGCTTCCATTTTCTCTGGATTCAGACTGAGTCTGTTTTCCCTCATCCAGCCCATTACCGACTCTAAGCAGTTGGTACCCTTCTCCCCCTCCATAATCTGTGTACAGCGCACCCGTGTCATACGCGGGCGCACCATACGCGGCCTTGAGCATACGCGCTCAAGCCGCGGGGTGTGCGCAGGGAGGAAGGGGCGGCGCGTCCCATTCAATTGAATGGGCGCGCGCGCCGGTTGCGCCCCACGCACACCCGCGCCGACGCGCACGAGCCCCATTGTTTCCAATGGGGCTCGAGCATAGGCGGAATTCGCCTTACGCGGAGGGATCCGGAACGGATCCCCCGCGTAAGGCGAGGACGGACTGTAATTCATTTCTGTGAAGTGTCCTTTTTACTAGAGAGCTTGTATATTTTCATATATAAAGGTTGTCCATATTCCAGTTATTTAGCATTGTTGGACAAATATGGCACATAAATCAGTTATCAGCTAAATGTTGTTTGAGTAGGAGACATGTTTCCAACAGACGCTTTATATTCTGCAATGTGCATGACCTCCGGTGAGCTTTTCATTGGAGTGCAGCATAATCAGAGACTTTCCCTCTTTAAATTCACCTACTGTAAAAGTCCCATCTATCTCCTAGGAGGCAAAATAGTGCAGTGGCAGCCAGAAAGTTCCACTGAGACTGGAGATTAATTGGTTTTAAAATGCAAGACCTTTCATGTTGCAGAGTTGGCAGACTTTAGTTTGTGGAATCTTCTCCTTTTAAAAAAATTCTTTTACTAGAACTCTGAGGACTACCTACTCTGTGTGTGAGTGTGTGTGCCTTCAAGTCACCTGTTGACTTTTGTGACCCCATGAATTTCATAGACTTTTCTTAGGCAAGGAATATTCAGAAGTGTTTTTTCCTCCTTCCTTCCTCTGATATACAGCCTACAGCACCTGGTACTCATTAGCTATCTTCCATCCAAGTACTAACAAGGGCTGATCCTGCTTAGCTTCCAAGATCAGACATGCACTTAGAATGAGGTTTCTGCCACACTGCAAAATTAATACAGTTTGACACTGCTTTAACTGTCATGGTTCCATCCTATGGAATCGTGGAATTTGTAGTTTGTTGTGGTACCAGTGGTCTCTGACAGAGAAGGCTAAAAATCTCACAGAACTACAAATCCCACAATTCCATAGTGTGTGTCAAGCTACATTAATTCTGCAGTTTAGATACAGCCCAAATACATTCTGAGTTGAGCCTTTTCTGAACACTGTGTTGGAATAAAGATCAGTCTTTTTACATAAAAATCTACTACCTGTTGCCCAAGGTTTTCTCAAATCCAGCAGTAGAATTTAGGGTATAGGGGACCATGTTTAAATGTCTGCAACATTTAAACAACTATGGATTTTATCACATCAGCCTGCTGTCTGGCTCTGTTGTGTTAACCTAAGGAAATGGAAGCATCCCAGTTTGGGAACAGTATCACACTTCTCTGCAATAGTGCTAGGTGCTGCTTTGGCAATGTATGATTTTATGCTCTCTCTTCTGCATAGTCTCTATAACCCTGTCTTCTGCCATATGGCCAGCATGCATTTTGGGTATTATTAGTATTATTATTACTGCAATTGCATAATTATGGCAGTGGAATTAAAAAAAATGAAAATGAAAGGAAAATAGCCTGCTTGCACATAGCAAAGTGGAAACTGGAGAAGGGGAAAGGAGCAGAATCATACCCATTCATATCATATGACTGCCTGAGAACCAGAACTGTAGGAGGAAGCACTTATTTCAAGGAAATCCATAATGGAAAAGCAGTGCAATTGGGAAGCTGAAAAAGAGCACTCTGGGAATTGAGGGAATGCAAAGCAGTACCGGGACTGACATGACATTGTTACGGCAGATAAGTACTCAAGGAAAGACACTTTTGTCCTGTTGAAATTTCATTTTCCTACCCTTGTGTGATGAACTCCTAAGAATCAGAAAGTATTGCTGAACAAAAATAAAAATTAAAAAATCTCCTTCTCTGTCACACCTGACAAAAAAATCACGCACACACACACAAATTTTGTGTTCCTAGATTCTCCTCAGTCACATACATGCTGTTCCCAACAGTGCTGGAGATCTGCATAGGGTGAAGCATGTGCTGTTTTTGTGGTATCCTTGACTGAAAAATAAAGAAGAAAACCACTAACAATAAAAAGCAGTTTCAGCCGAGTATGTGCTTGCTAGGGCATTCCTAAGTTTCTCTTGCTTGCTTCCCATGTAAAAGCGTAACAGTACACATGGTACTTGAGCAGCTGGGAGAATGTGTGCTATTTACTTAGCATCACATTTATTTCAGGAAGTCTTATATCAGAGATTTGGCTCTGCAAGATTCATATTATGCAGATTCTAATGCAAATAACCACTGGGATCAGATGCTAGCATAGAATCATAGAGTTGGAAGAGACCACAAGGGCCATCCAGTCCAACCCCCTGCCATGCAGGAAATCACAATCAAAGCATCCCTGACAGATGGCCATCCAGTCTCTGCTCGAAGACCTCCAAGGAAGGAGACTCCACTACACTCTGAGGGAGTGTGTGCCACTGTCGAACAGCCCTTACTGTCACGAACTTCCTCCTAATGTTGAGGTGAAATCTCTTTACCTGTAGCTTGCATCCATTGTTCTGGGTCCTGTCCTCTGGAGCAGCAGAAAACAAGTCAGCTCCCTCCTCATCCCTTCAAGTATTTAAACAGGGCTAAACATCCCCAGCTCCTTAAGTTGTTCCTCATAGAGCATGGTTTCGAGACCTTTCACCATTTTAGTCGCCCTCCTTTGGACATGTTCCAGTTTTTCAACATCCTTTTTAAATTGTGGTGCCCAGAACTGGACACAATATTCCAGGTGGGGCCTGACCAAAGCAGAATAGAGTGGCACTGTTACTTCTCTTGATCTAGACACTATACTTTTATTGATGCAGCCTAAAATTGCATTGGCCTTTTTGGCTAATGCATCACACTGTTGACTCATGTTCAACTTGTGGTCTACTTGGACTCCCAGATCCCTTTCACATGTAGTTTCATTCAGCCAGGTGTCCCCCATCCTATATTTGTGCATTTCATTTTTCCTCCCTAAGTGCAGTACCTTACATTTCTCCTTGTTGAAGTTTATTTTGTTAGCTGTGGCCCAACTTTCTAGTTTATTCAGGTCATTTTGAATTTTGATCCTGTCCTCTGGGGTGCTAGCTACTCCTCCTAATTTGGTGTCATCTGTAAATTTGATAAGTATGCTCCTAATTCTGTCATCCAAGTCGTTGATAAAGATGTTCAATAGCACTGGGCCCAGGACAGAGCCCTGTGGGACTCCACTGGTCACTTCTCTCCAGGATGAAAAGGAGCCATTGTTGAGCACCCTTTGGGTTCGGCCGGTCAACCAATTACAGATCCATTTAACAGTTTCTTTGTCTAGCCCACATTTTACAAGCTTGTTTGCAAGAATGTCATGGGAAACCTTGTCAAAGGCCTTATTGAAATCAAGATATACTATATCCACAGCATTCCCTTCATCTACCAAGCTGGTAATTTTATGAAAGAAAGAGATCAGATATCTGGCATGACTTCTTTCTCTGAAACCCATGTTGATTTTTTGTGATTATGACATTGCTTTCTAGATGTTCTCAGACTCTCTGTTTAAAGATCTGCTCTAGAATCTTTCCTGGTATTGATGTCAGACTAACTGGACGATAATTGTTGGGATCCTCTTTTTTTCCCTTTTTGAAGATGGAGACAACGTTTGCCCTCCTCCAGTCTGTTGGGATTTCTCCTGTTCTCCAGGAGTTCTCAAAGATTATTAGCAATGGCTTCAATATTACTTTTGCCAGTTCTTTTAAATACCCTTGGATGTAGTTCATCTGGTCCTGGAGATTTATACTCGTTTAGATTAATCAGATATTCCTAAACTATTTCTTTACTTATTCTGTGTTGAAATTCCCCTATTCTTTCCTCCGCTCCATTATCCTCATGTTGAGCACCCTTTGCCTTTTCTGAGACGACTGAGGCAAAGAAAGTGTTGAGTAATTCTGCTCCTTGGAAGTGTGAAGAAGACGACATGCCCTCTCGACCCTTGCCCATTGTGGTTGACCATTGGGGGGGGGGGGGATGGGATGAAAATGTTGTTACATCTTATAATTAATACATCCCTTAAAGAGGGAATTTTCCCATCCGAATTAAAACAAGCAATAGTCAAACTACTATTGAAAAAAACCCTGTTTAGATCCCCTGATCAGAAATAACTACAGACCGGTTCCCTGTTACCATTCTTGGGCAAGGTTATCGAGAAGGCAGTATCCCTTCAACTCCAAGCTGTTTTGGATGAAACCAATTATCTGGACCCATTTCAAACCGGCTTCAGGGCAGGATACGGAGTTGAGACAGCCATGGTCGCCTTAGTCGATGATCTCCATCTGGGTATCAGTGAGGGAAGTGTGGCCTTGTTGATGCTCTTGGACATCTCAGCGGCTTTCGATACCATCAACCATGGTATCCTTCTGAAACGCCTGAGGGAGTTAGGTGTCGGGGGCACTGCGCTTCAGTGGATCCGTTCCTACCTCTCAGGCAGATTCCAGATGGTGATGCTGGGGGACTCATGCTCTTCCAAAAGAGAGCTGACATCTGGCGTCCCTCAGGGCGCCATCTTGTCCCCCATGCTGTTTAACATTTACATGAAACCGCTGGGAGAGATCATCTGAAGACATGGGGCATGGTGTTATCAGTACGCTGATGACACCCAAATTTATTTTTCTATGTCTCCGACTGCTGCAGTGACTAAGGATGGCATCTCTACTCTGGACACTAGCCTTGAGTTGGTAATGGGCTGGGTGAGGGAAAACAAACTCAGGCTGAATCCAGAGAAAACGGAGGTACTTGCAATAGGTTCCCCAACTCCAGGGATGGTGATTTGTCAACCAGTCCTGGATGGGGTAACACTTCCTGTAAAGGACAAAGTGCACAGTCTGGGGGTTCTTTTGGATCCATCACTACAATTATCATCTCAAGTAGATGCGATGGCCAGAAGTGCCTGGTACCAACTTCAGTTGATACGCCAACTGCGTCCCTACCTGGACCGAAAGGACCTTGAAGCAGTGGTGCATGCACTGGTAATCTCTTGTTTTGCCTTCTGTAATGCGCTCTATATGGGGCTACCTTTGTATCAAGTTCAGAAACTTCAATTAGTACAAAATGCAGCAGCCAGACTGGTCACTGGTACACCTAGGACTGACCATATAACACCAGTCTTAAGATCTCTTCACTGGCTGCCAATTAGTTTCTGGGCGCAGTACAAAGTGTTGGTCATTACCTTTAAAGCCCCATATGGCTTGGGCCCGAGTTACTTGAAGGAATGCATCTCCCTACACAATCCACCCCGCACGCTCAGAACTACAGGGAAGAACCTATTGGACTGCCCGAAGACTAGATTAAGATCTACTTCCCACAGGGCATTCACTGTGATGGCTCCCAAATTGTGGAATGGCTTGTCAGAGGAGATCCGTCTCATTACTACCTTAGATACCTTTAAGAAAGGCAATCAAGACAGATTTCTTCCGGCGAGCCTACCCCCCCAGACCTGCTTTAACAGCCTAAGATGATACTCCACTCAGAACTTGATGAGGAACCAGAATTTGATATTGCACATGTACAGGTATTTTAACGTGTTTTTAAATTTTGTTTTGTATAATGAGAATGTATTTTAACTATGTGTAAATGTATATATGTGCTGTTCTCCCGCCTTGAACCGTAGGGAGAGATGGGATATATAAATAAAAATTATTATTATTATTATTATTATTATTATTATTATTATTATTTTCTCTGTCCCCTGTTAGCATTTTGCCATCTTCTCCATGCAGTGACCCTACCGTTTCCTTTTTCTTCCTTTTGCAAAAAGCCCTTTTTGTTGTTCTTAACCTCTCTAGCAAGCCTGAGTTCATTCTGCGCTTTAGCTTTTCTGACTTTACCCTACATGTGCTTGCTATTTGTTTGAATTCCTCTTTGGTGATTTCTCCGTTTTTCCATTTCTTATACATGTTCTGTTTAAAACTTAGCTCAGTTGTAAGTTCTTTAGTCATCCATCCTGGTTTATTGAGACATCTCCCATTTTTCTTCCTCATTGGAACTGTTTGAAATTGTACCTTCAGTATCTCTCCTTTCAGAAACTCCCATCCATCTTGAACTCCCTTCTCTTTTAGTATTCCTGACTATGGGATCACCCCCAGTATTTCTCTAAGGCAGGTTACAGGCCGCCGCCAGTTAGTCCGCGGGGGAGCCGGAGCCTCCACACGGTGCGGCTCCCGTGCGGACCGAAAAAGAAGCTCCAAAATGGAGCTTCTTTTAAAGTCGCGTTTGCAACGTAGCGAGGTGCCAGGGGCGCACTCGCTACGTCACAAAGGACGCGACGCGTACGGACGCTCAGCGTCCGATACACAAAGATGGCGCCGGCCATGTAGAAGGGCCGGCGCCATCTTGTACGGACGGAGTCCGTATTAGGCCCAGGGGCGTCTAGAAGAGACGCCCCTTTTTTAAAATGGGATGTCCTCTGGACGTCCCAAATGCCGGTTTGTAACCGGCCTTTGTTTACTAAAATCAGCTTTCCTAAAGTCTAGAATGCATGTCTGACTATGTCTGGCTTCTCTTTTCCATTGTATAACAAACTCCAGGAGAACATAGTCACTTCCACCTAAGGATCCCACCACTTGCACCCCATTAACCAAGTCATCCTTGTTGGTTAGGATCAGATCTAAAATAGCTGACCCCCCCATTGCCTCTTCCACCTTTTGGACAATGAAATTGTCTCCAAGGCAAGTGAGGAATTTGCTAGACCTTGAGGATTTGGCTGAGTTTAACTTCCAGCAAACATCAAGATAGCTGAAGTCAACCATCACTAGTACATCTCTCTTTTCTGAATGTGTGGTCATCTGTTCTAGAAAGACATCATCCAATTCCTCAGTCTGACTTGGGGGGGGGGGCATATTTTGCAAAGTTACACCAAGAATGAAGCAGAGCAAAACATGCAAACCATGAAACAGAGAGCCAAAAGTTTTCCCATCGTGTAATTGGAAAGATTTGTGGCTAACATATATTCATACTATTTTTGACTTCTCAGAAAACATTTCCTTGCCTTTTCCAGTCATGTTGTTGTGAACTCACAATGCCATCTTGTGGATATTCAGTTTACACAACCAACATTGCTTTCTTATTATGCATCCTGACTATCTGCTTGAGTATAATATATAGAGAGAATCTTTGTAACATAAGATACAAGCAAAGCAACATGGCAGTTCCTCACACAAGCATGGCAGCTTGAAACAAGTGCTGGTGGAATAACAGAAATTGCTATCCATTAATGTTAACAACATAACATTTTCTTCAAAACAATGGTTGGTAGTGATTTCTGTTATTCTCTGGGAAACTGTTAGTGATTTCTGTCATTTAGTTATTTAACACTTGTGCTAATAATACAGTGAGCCCATGGTATCCATTGAAGTAAAATCAATGGGTGTTCAATTCCCATGGCAAAGGAAAAAGGTATTACTTATATAAAATGGCAACATTTTAATTGGTTTAATAAAATTTATTATGAAAAATAAAATAAAATGGCAAAGTCAAGGTTTGTTTGTTTGCTTTTTAAAAATATTTTCAAGGCATGGATGGTTGAATCTGTGGATGAGAATCCATAGATATGGAAGGCCAACTGTATACATAAGTGGCAATTCTGTGTATGTTTGCCGGGAAGTCCCGTGGAACTCTGTCCCCTTGAACTTGGAGAAACTTATTTCTGAGTAGCGCTTGTAGAAGTGTGCTGCTCATTTAAACACACACACAGAGAGAGAGAGAGAAAAAAAGAGAGAGTCCTATAAACATACTTGCTATGTAGAATTTGTCAGACAGTCTCTGTTACACATTCCCCTTCACTAACCTTGCCCCAGGCACATAAGATTTGTTTGTAGTTAAACATACTTATGGCATGAAGCAGAGCACTGGGATGCCAACCCATGAGTGAGTAGTCATCCATAAGTATCCCAGCCTCTGTTTCAAGCACCAAGCTTTCAAGAATTATTGTGTGGTAATTATAAACTCTCCAACGAGACAGTGGCTTCTCCAAGTTGCAGAAGTAGATGTCTAAATATAATGAACTGTAGGCTGCCCCAGCTGTGATCAGGTACCTGAAAGAAAGCCCAAAACCCCTTTGCACCTTGAATAAACATGGAGAAGACTGGGTTGAAATTGGATTAAAATCTCTGGGAACTTTGACCATAAATCCCAGTGCTGATCCTGTTATGTCTTCCAAGCATATAAAAGGATTTGCAGCAAGCTCATAAGACTATATTTGGTTTCTCTCTTCTTTAACGGAAGCAGTCCATCATGTACACTTTCAGTAAAACAACATCTGTGATGTGAGTACTGTTCTGAAACTTCCTGATATTTTCCTGCTGCATGGAACAGGACATTAATATTAATCAATATTGTTAACAATAACCTTAAGGACAAATGTCTAAAAAAAGAAGTTATGCAAGGGTGAGGACAAATAATGTGAGTTCTATGATATTTTGTTTTGTTGTTAACTGTCCTAGAGTTGATCCCAGCTCATGGATGAGACATCTCCAAGACCCCCTATCAACCACTGCTCTGTTTAGATCCTGCAAGCTCAGGCCCACAACCTCCCTGTCTGGCCATCTGATGTGAGGTCTTACTCACTCTACCTTTCCAAGCATTATTGTCTTTGCTGATGAGTTGTCCTCCTCATGATGTGTCCAAAGTATGACAGCCTCAGTTTGATCGTCTTGGCTTCCAGGGAGAATTCAGGCTTGAATTGTTCAAGGCCCCTTTGTTGGTCTTTTGGGCCATCCATGGTATCCTAAGCAGTCTTCTCCTGCACAACATCTTGAATGAGTTGATTTTCTTCTTATCAGCCCTCTTCTCTGTTTAGCTCTCACATCCATATATGGTGATGAGGAATACAATGGCTTGGATGATTCTAACTTTAGTACCCAGTTGCATTGAATTATTTCCCACACTTCCTCCTTCCCAAAATGCCAATAGCTTAATTTTGAGGTAAAAGATAGGCACAAAACCTACTCTTTCCTCCATTTCAACAGACATGTGCACAAGCACACTGAGAGAAATTTCAGTAACAGAAGATCATGAAAGGAAGGTATAAAAACAGAGATTTTCACCACTGCTGCTCAAGATCAGTCCACTCCTGTGGGCTTTTATGGTGAGAAGCATTCAGATGTGGATCTCCAATATTATGTATAGGTGGCCTCCCACATCACAAGTATTTTGGCCTTTAAAAACACAGCAAGTATTTCAGAAAAGATGCTTTCATCGTTATAGTGGCAACCCAGCTCTTGCTGATACATAATGGAAGCTGCAGTCTCTCCTTAAATGAACTGCTAAGTTGAGGAGGGAAACTAGGGAAATGATAACCTGTCAGTTGTGTTTGTCAGAAACCCATCTAGATCAGCTTGGAGATATTTTTCTCATTCCATATGGAAATTTGCATCCATTTTGGTACACATTTTTAAGAGTCAACATATTTTTCCTCCACTAATTAAAGCATGTTTGGTCACATTTTTAAAGTATGCACATTTTAGTTATGTATGGAATTTGTGTATATATTCAGAGAAATAGCAGTGTTAACATATAACAATGTAAAATAGATAGAAAAGAATCCTGTAGCATCTTTGAGTGTGAAAGAAAGAAGCCTCTATCATAAGCTTGCATAGACTCAGACTACTTTATCAGATGCTATACATCAAGTTAGTTGTACCCACCTGTACACAACAAAAATGGGCATATTTGGAAAAATGTGCCTAAACATGCTTTAGGCACTGAAAGGCAGTGAAAGGAATATACATAATTCAGAAAAGTATATACAGTCGGCCCTTCTTATACACAAAATTTTTTTTATACACGGATTCAAGCATCCACGATTTGAAAATGTTCCCAAAAAAAAGTATAAATTTCAAATATCAAGCCTTGATTTTCCATTTTTTATAAGGGGCACCATCTTTCTGTCATTATATTTAATGGGACTTGAGCATCCATGGATTTTGTTATCCACGGGGAATCTTGGTCCACTGTACCAAAATTATTGCTTGTGTATAGTTTGAAATAATAAAATAAAATAAAAAGAATTTGACCCTCATATTTTTCCTCCTAATGATGGGGAACTGAAATATATCTACATAATTTTTTTAACTGCCTTGTAGACTACAAAGTGGATACATTTTATTTTAATAATCTTCGTCAATATGAATTTCTTTCCCATCTCTATGATGCTGCCATATGGTTTCCCATATGGTAATTCCACCACTAGTTTCTTTTTTAAAAATTTAAATAAATTTTATTAGTCTATATATTGTAAAACATATTCATACAAATACAAATACATTCATACAAATACAATCAATAAAATTAGATCAGAGCATCAATAATAGAGCAGAGGCAAAACAAAGATATAATACATTGGTAATAATCACTTATTGCATTCTTCTTTATCATTGTGTCATCTCGGGTTTATCTCGTCTTGCCGTCTTCATCATTTCTTCAATTCCTCGTATACATCTATTCTACCTTTAGTACCTTTCATTCTTTTCCACAAACATACAACTTCCTCCCCCCTTAGTAACAAATCTATGAACTCTCTGATATCCTATTATCCAGCTTTTAATTAATATTTGTACTATAATTATAATCTATCCTAACATATCAAGTTATATATCCAGTTGTCTAATATATATTAAACAAATTGTAATTCTATGGATAAACTATTTGTCTACCCAGTCGTTTTCTCAAAATCAAGTTAGCTCCAAGAGATTACATATCTATTTCTGTGTTATTCTTTTACTAGCTATTCTTGTAGTCTAAAACATGTTTCCATCTATAGATTTCTTTAAGAAAAAGGATTGAGGTATTTAGATAGTCATAATCAAGATTGCGAGTCTAATCAATGTAATTATATAATTATGTAATTAATATAAAATCAGCTGATGACCCCACATCTTCTTTATAAATTTTAATACTTTCCTCCATTCGTCTGTTATTTCCCATGCTAGTTTCTTAACTAAATCCTAGTTTCTTAACAACAGATTGGCAACTGTAGAAGATCTGGGGCCACATATTAGTCTGTGCAAAGGCTGCACATCCTTATTTTTTATGTTAGTTAAAATTCAGGGGGAGGGGACCATTAAATGTATTAATTAAATGTATAAGTGCTACTGAAGATTAAATTCATTAAATTAATTTAAAACAAATTAACAGTAATTGAATTCATCAAAATTAATTCTTGGAGTCTCTGGTTAATTAAGGTTGAGGAATTTAAATTTAATTTATCTTGCTTGATTACTTGGGATGACACACTCTGTGGCTGCCAACATAATAAGCACATGGACTTCTTCAGTAGCAGAACTCTATGGCAGTTGAGGGAGGCCTGCTGGCGCCTTTTCCCCCCCTGCAGGGAAGTCATAGCCGCCAAACTGCGTGGCTTCCCTGCGGAGAAAAAAAAGGACCTGCGAAAAGCGGGTTCTTTTTGTGCCGCGCCAGTTACGCCTGAGTGCGCCAATGGTGCATTCGTGATGTAACTGGCACGGCGTGATTTGTGGATGCTATGCATCTGTCATGTCACAATGGCGGTGCCTGTATACGCAGGGCACCACCATTGTTACGGCGCCACACAATCCCTTAACCCTAGTACACCACCAGCACGGTGCATTTGGCCCATCTGGACCTGGCCATAGTTTATAAGTTGAATCTGTGCAATTAAATTTATTCCACCAAAGTATCGATATATTCCCTTTCTACCATACCCACAATCCTTGCACTTGCATTCTGGAACAAATGAAATTTGCAGAGACTCTTCAGACTGCACATGACAGATAATGTTGTTTTCTTATCCTGTCTAAAGGCATTGACGTACACTACAAAACAGATCCACAAGCACATTTTTCAGAACCATAGAGTCCACTGATCTCAATTCATAAAATTCTATAGAGCTAACATGGAAGCAACTATCCATTTTGGATGCTGTCAGTTGAGCAAATGCAAAGACCATATGCTGAGCACTGCTCCTTTGTATGATAGTTTGTTTTGTGTTTCCAGTTAATCACTGACTAACAGTAGTGTGACTCTGCGGTCATTGCCAGCTGTTAAGTGGCCTAGGAGATACAATGCAGCAGCTATAAATCTCTCCTTTGAGTTACTGAACTACTTCCTGTGGAAGGAAATGAAGACTGCAAGGATCATAAATCAGGTGGACCTTCCATTATCAATTCCATATAAAGAGCTTTAGAACGTGATCTAGTGGTTTGGACTATGACTCTAGAAACCAGGGTTCAAATCCCCACCTGGCCATGGAAACCCATTGGATAAGTCACTCTCTCTCAGCCTCAGAGGAAGACAAGGGGTCTGAACAAATCTTGCCAAAAGAGCCTATGACAGAATCACCTTAGGTTCACCATAAATCAGAAATGACTTGAAGGCACACAACAACAAGAGACAACTTACATTCCAATATGGAGTAGCATCATCTAGGCTAATGTCTAAGTCTGAAAAAACCCTCCTGGGACCACATATCTTTGGCTGTAGACTTGATCCACTTTCTTGATTTGACCCCCTTTTCACAAATAGCCAACTGGCTTGAAATGGCTTTGCTAGTTTACATCTTTGTTTTTTGTCATGTAAAGAAAAGGGAGACATATATTTCACTTCTGATTGGCTGCATGGACCATCCCAGATGGATCTCATTTTGCAAGTACTTCAAACAGCACTTTTATCTCAGAAAGAAAGCTAGCTTCCAAAGGCTTTAAATTCCTACATATATGCCGGGTTGGAGGCAGGGCAGCCTCACTGGCAGTCCCGATGGCTCCAACCCGGCGCTTTTCCTGGCCACAGAGAAGCAGCAAAATGCTGCTTCCCCGTGGCCTGGAAAAGGGGTGTCCTTGGGGCTTCATGCCCCAGGACACCCCAACAGCCACAGCCAGAGGAGAAAGGGGCCCTGTGGCCACTTGCTCCCTGGCACCATTCTGATAGCCATTTGGTGGCTGTGGGAACAAGGCATGTGCCAGAAGGAGCTCCATTTCGGAGGTGCCTTATGTCGCTGCCTGCATGTACTAGGGTTAGGGAGCATGTACATGGTGCCCCCCCCCCCACTTTCTACCCAGCCTAGAATGACCATGGGTTCAGGGACCAGCTAGCTCTAGAAGTTTAGGCCTTCAACTCCCATTAGCAATTTAGCATAACCAGTGGAAAAGGACTGTGGAAGTTGTAGCCCAAAATATCTGGTAGGCCAAAAGTTTCACACCTCTGAAGTAGATGGACTAGTGATCATAGTAATACAAAACAGTTTTTGATGTTCCTTCATATAACACTACCACATGTAAGTGACTCTGTGGGACTGGGAGGCAGCAAGCAGTATTGCACTAGTGCTACACTCCATGAACCAGTACTAAACCACAAGCCATCATCAGCTGGGCCCTGAAGAATTTTCAGAAAGAAAGAAACAGTTGGGACCAATGGGCACAAATCTGGTATTGATTCCTGGCACATGGGTGGGTGGGGGTGGGGGAATTGCTGATCCCCCATATCAGATAGCTTGAGATGCCCTGTCATATGAATTGAACATTCAGCTTTGCTGTAGGATGGATCTTTCTAGGATTGTGGATGTACATAGCTATTCATGAGGCACATTAACAGAAGAACAACTCAGACTATCTTCTCTACTGCAGATGATCTGCTTCCTTCACATGCAGTTGGTATAGCAAACACAAAATAATGCACTTAATATTGCTCTTGAAAAGCCCCAGTGGGGGGAAATACAAACCCTTAAAAGGATTTAAATCTATCCAGCCGCTTTCAGAACGTAATTAACAGCTGCTGTACAATCTGCTGCCACTTGTAGCACATGATGCTGTCTAAAATATTGTTCTCTTGGGAAGAGGCAGCCTATAAATCTTAGTGATGACAAGCACGCCCTGGGTTTTCATGTAACCAGGAGATGCAAGCTTCTAGAATGACCTGGGACAGCCAGGGAGAGAGCAGAATGAAGCAGCAGCAGAGCACAGACCACAGTAAACCTGAACATTGGTAAAGCAGCATATTTTAAGGGTCTGAAAATGCAGTAGCTTTATGTAAAGGTGAAGGTAGTCCCTTGACATGAATGTCTAGTCATAACTGACTGTAGGGGGGTAGTGCTCATCTCTGTTACTAAGTCAAAGAACCAGCCTTGTCCAAGGACTACTCTGGTGGTCATGTGGCCAGCATGACTGCAGCAAACGCTCTTACCTTCCCACTGAGAAGTGATACCTATTTATCTACTTGCATTTGCATGCTTTTGAACTGCTAGGCTGGCAGAAGCTGGGACTAGTGACAAGAGCTCATCCCATCATGCAGCACTCGGGCCTCGAACTGCCAACCTTCTAATCTTCTGATCATCAGAATTGGTGTCTTAACTACTTATCAGGTTGGTGCGGGACAGACCGCCAAGAAACGGCAGTCTGCCGGTGCCCATTTTTGCTCCTCAGGGACAGTGCAGCCCCCAAACAGCGTGCCACCACTGCAGAGGAAAAAGAACCCAGAATTTCCCGATTCTTTGCGCGGTGCCGCAGTGACGTCACGAGTGATCCATTGGTGCAGTCACAACGTAAGCAACATGCAGTGGTGTGGGATGCTGCACAGTGCTTACGTCACAATGGTGGCACCCGTGTACACAGGGCATCGCCATTGTTATGCTACCGCCACGTCGTAGGGTTGCGGGGCGTGCGGTTGCTCCACCCCCAGGCAATGCTACTATGTGTCCAGGCCAGTGCAAAGCACCAGTCTGGATTAGGCTGTTGTATCACACCATGCCCCATTTCATAATGAAGCCTCCCATTGCATAGTTGGACATCACATGGTACATCCCAATATTTGTTGTTGTTGTTGTTGTTGTTGTTGTTGTTGTTGTTGTTGTGTGCCTTCAAGTCCTTTTTGCCTTTACGGCAACTGTAAACTAAACCTATCATGTGGTTTTTGTGGGAGGATTTGTTCAGAGGTGGTTTGCCCTTGCCATCCTCTGATGCTGAGAGTGTGACTTGCCCATGGTCGTCCAGTGGGTTTCATAGCCAAGCTGGGAATTGAACCCTGATCTCCAGAGTCATAGTCCAATGCTCAGTGCATCATAAATTTGATGTATAAACTGTAGCTTCGGGATCACCACCACAATTTTTATTAGTTATATATAAACATAACAATAATAAAACAGTAGCATTCATAAAATTAATTTGGCCAATGTGACATTTCTGATAGCACAGTCCTTATCATGTGGAGTTTAATAAGTTCTTATTATGGAAAAGTAAGTTCATAAGTTTATTAGTTTTTGATGATATATTTATTGTTGTATCTTGAGGACTACCTGACAGTGCATCTTTCCATTGCTAGCCATGTGAAGTTGGAGGACTTATTTGTTAATGTGTTTTGCAAAGTGAAGTCAAAGGAACTGCAGGTTTAACTTCTCTATCATTCAAGAACAGGAATCAGACTTTTAAAAATATTTGTTCTTGCATATTAGTGGTGGAGCTGTTTCTACAGTGGAATCTTTTTGGTGCTGTATCTGGAAACACCAGATGGTGTTCAGTATATTCTCTGTAACAACTAACTAAAATAGGAAATTTGGTGACTTGTTCATTGTTGTTTGTTATCTGGATTTATTGATAGGGTGAGAGACACCTTGTCAAGCTGAAGGCAATTAAGCTTGAAATTCAAAACGGAGAAATGTAAGGTACTGCACTTAGGGCGGAAAAATGAAATGCACAGATATAGGATGGGAGACACTGAACGAGACTACATGTAAAAGGGATCTGGGAGTTCAAGTAGACCACAAGTTGAACATGAGTCAACAGTGCAATGCGGCAGCTAAAAAGGCCAATGCAATTTTAGGCTGCATCAATAGAAGTATAGTGTCTAGATCAAGGGAAGTAATAGTGCCACTCTATTCTGCTTTGGTCAGGCCCCACCTGGAATATTGTGTCCAGTTCTGGGCATCACAATTTAAAAAGGATGTTGAGAAACTGGAGCGTGTCCAAAGGAGGGTGACTAAAATGGTGAAGGGTCTGGAAACCATGTCCTATGAGGAACCATTTAGGGAGCTGGGAATGGTTAATAGGTGATATGATAGCCCTGTTTAAATATTTGAAGGGATGTCATATTGAGGAGGGAGCAAGCTTGTTTTCTGCTGCTCCAGAGAACAAGACCCGGAACAATGGATGCAAGCTCCAGGAAAAGAGATTCCACCTCAACATTAGGAGGAACTTCCTGATAGTAAGGGCTGTTCGACAGTGGAATGCACTCCCTCAGAGTGTAGTGGAGTCTCCTTCCTTGGTTGTCTTTAAGCAGAGGCTGGATGGCCATCTGTTGGGGATGCTTTGATTTGGATTTCCTGCATGGCAGGGGGTTAGACTGGATGGCCCCTGTGGTCTCTTCCAACTCTACGATTCTATGATTCTATGAAAATGAGAAGACTTAAGAAAACAGAGAGGGTTTTGTCACCTAGGAAGAAACAACTTATTGGATTCAGCTCAGATATTACATAGAAATTTGGGCTCAGATCAGGGGTGTACAACTTGGTACATGTATGTTGTGCATGTTTTTGTCCTTGGGGCAGAGCAGCCACCTGTAGACTTAGGGCAACCCCATGGATTTCATTGGCTTTTTTCTTAGGCAACGAATACTTAGAGTAGGTTTTGCCACTTCCTTCCTCTAAAATATATCCCATAGCTCAGGGGTCGGCAACCTCCAGCCCGCGGGCCGGATGCAGCCCACAGAGGCCTTTCAGCTGGCCCCTGCGCACTCCCGCCACTGCCGCTGCTGATTGCGGCTTTTCAGCGCTCCGGGCTCCGCCATTTTGTTTCTCAAAATGGCGGCGAAGTCTTGCGCGACCTTTCCCGTGGTCACACGAGACTTCGCCTTTAGGCTGCCACCATTTTGTTTCTCAAAATGGTGGTGGCCTAGAGGTGAAGTCTCGCGCGACCACGGGAAAGGTCGCGTGAGACTTCGCTGTCATTGGCGACGGCCTCTAGGAGGCCCTTTGCAGTGGCCGGGGCCCTGCAACAGGGCTCCGGTGGTGGCAGGAGGCCCGTTGCTGTCGCTGGGGCCTTCCAACAGGGCTCTGGCGGTGGCAGCAGGCCACTAGGAGGCCCATTGCCATCGCTGGGGCCCTCCAATAGGGCTCCGGCGGCGGCAGCAGGCCTCTAGGACTTTTTTGCCGACCATTAGGGGACGGCAAAGAGGAGGAGGCCTTCAGCGCTGGTGGCCCCCGCCTGCTTTTTTGCCAGAGGAGGCCTCCTGCACTGGCAGCCCCCACTGGCTTTTTTGGCGGCCTCTGACAGGGCCTGGGGCCCCGTCAGGGGCCGGCAAAGAGAAGGAGGCCTGGCCCCCGGAGGGTGGAAGCTCCGCCCCTGGCATACGGCCCTGCCCCCGAAGTGTGGAAGCTCCACCCTGGCAAGCAGCCCCGCCCCCGTAGGGTGGAAGCTCCACCCCCCGGCTTCGGCCCCCCAGTTGTCTGAGGGACAGCAACCCGGCCCCCAGCTCAAAAAGGTTGCCTACCCCTGCCATAGCTCCTGGTGGTTTCCAGGGCTGACCCTGCTCAGCTTCCAAGATTAGATGGGATCTGGTGTCTTTAGTGTACACTGCTCCCTCGGGTTACGAAATTAATTCGTTCCGCGGCCGCTTTCGTAACCCGAAAAGCCTTCGTAAGCCGAATTGCCATAGGCGCTAATGGGGAAAAGCCGCGTTTCGTGCGAAAAAGAGCCGAAAAGCACCAAAAATTTTTTTCGTAACCCGAAAAAAATTCGTAACCCGGAACAATTATTTCCAATGGGATTTTTTCGTATCCCGGAAATTTCGTAACCTGGGTATTTCGTATCCCGAGGTACCACTGTATTTAGGCCCTGTAGCAGATGAATCAGGCTTATATAAAGGCCATCTGAAGTCTCACAAAAGAAACCTGGCTTCTTATGAGAGTTCTGGGCTCCTGTGAGATTTCTAATCTTATGAAAGTCTGTATTTCTTGTGAGACTTGAAACAGGCTTTATACAGCATATGTCTCACATACACTGGACAGTCTTGTGTTGGCTTGGCAAAAAGAGGGTTGTTCCATATTGTTGTTTGGAAAAAATGCCCCCCCCCAAAAAAAACCCCACATTCAGTGTGGCCCAAACCCACTCATGGTAGCCCTGGCTGGGAGCACCATCCCACTGCTGTGTCAATGAACTTGGTACTGTACCTCCAACGCCACCTCACTATATCCCTTTAAAACTAGGTACACATTTTGAGCATATCTTGTTTTTAAGATGAATTTTTCTTCTGAGAGCAACTCTACCTGAATACAAGGTACATGCTGCTCAAACAGTTGTTTTAAAGTTATAATTTGAGCGGTTGCCAATATTGCTGGTCTGGTAGTAGTTGGGTGGGTGGGATGTCATGTCATACAGAAACAATATTTGGGCCACATTAGTCTACAGTGCCTGGCAGTAATTCTCTGTGGTCCTAAAAGGTAGACTTTCCTAAATTTGCCTAGAGATACCTGACTAAAGCTGTCACTTTCTTTATGCAAAGCTTATATTCTAACAGAGAGTTATAGCTGGCTATCTTTGGTCGGCCACAGATATGAATGAGCAAAGTTTATGAATACCTTGTATTTGCTTAGTGGGTGAAAAAATAGGGGTGGGAACTTGTGGCCCTCTAGATGTTATTTGACTACAGTTGCCATCAGTCCCAGACAGCATGACTAATGGTCAGTGAGGGTAGCAGTTATAGTCCAGGATCATTTGGAGAGCCGCACATTCCTCACTCTGTGGTAAAAGATCACTTGCTAAAGTCTGGAAGCTACAGAGACAAAAGCAGTGACTTGTGGGAAGCTTTTAAACATAATACGTTGCATATCTATAAAACATGAAAGATTTTCCTTCTCTTTAAAAAAAAATGAAATGCATACCAGACCCTATCCCATAGGGTCCAGTTAGGTTAGAATATTTTTACTCCTTGTTTGCCTTTTTAA
This sequence comes from Sceloporus undulatus, assembly GCF_019175285.1. Lineage (NCBI taxonomy): Eukaryota > Metazoa > Chordata > Lepidosauria > Squamata > Phrynosomatidae > Sceloporus > Sceloporus undulatus. The sequence goes on along the minus strand of NC_056523.1, from coordinate 113,252,547 downwards.
CATTCCAGAACCCTTACATGCCACAAATCAATTATTTTAAACATCTAATAATTAGAGAAAAAATATCCCTCCACATCACAATAGTGTTTTTGTCACAAATGCACTTCCACAGAAGTTAGTCCCACTGAGTACACTGCAATTGTTAGTCCATGTGCTGCAACTTTTAAAGGTCTCAGTCTGTCTGCTATAGTGATACTTTCCTTGTGTCTGTGAATCCCTAAGATTGTTTTATGCTTCTTGTTGAGAATTTATGCTCTGTGTTATACATGCATTCAAAGGCTGACAATTTAATCTCCCCCATAAATGTCCTTGCTAAGTTAAAGAAGACGACATTCCCAAATGTAACATCCTTCCGAGCAGTTTTCAATCTGCAAGTTCAGGAGCTTCTATTGAACTCAGCTGGGCTTTCTTCCAAGCAAACCTTTTGAGGGGCCCATTCACACCCAAAAATAACCTGGTGTGGAAACCAAGTTATTTCCATGAAATGCCACAATCGAATCTCTCTGTGGCATTGATTTGCCATGATCCTAGCGGGCATTTTATCCCAGATTCTGTTCACATTGGCAACGGGATAAAATGCCACGATCCTACCGAGAGGGAGGGAGGAGGAAGGGGAGGAAGAGCTGAGGTGCCAGGGAGAGAGAAATCGGAGGAAGGGCAGGGACGTAGCCAGGATTTTGGGAAGGGGGGTCCAGACTAAGTGCCAACATTTTGAGAGACTAAGAGCCTTCCCCCCAACACAGAAAGAGGGTTGAGTGTTTACCTCAGGAAGGAGAAAGAGGAGGGGAAGAAGGGGAGGGGGCTGCTCCGCTTCAGAGCCATGCCAAGGGCTCCTCAGGTTCATTCAGGGGAAAGGAGAGGCAGGAGAGTCATCTTTTGTGGAGAAGGAAAAATAAAGTCACATGGTGTCATTGTCTCCTCTTCTCCCCTGTTCTTCCCCCCTTGCTATTCCCAAGTAGTCTGATTCCCTTTGTTATTATTATTTTCCAATTTCTTTCATGTGTTTTTTAAAATTTCAATCACAGTAGCAAAGCACCAGAATTTCATGAAAAATAAATAAAACCCAAAGGGTTTTTTAAAAAAAATAAAATAAAATAAAACCCAAAGGGGCTGAGGGGGAGTGTAGAAGAGAGCATGGTGGTGGCAGCAGCAGCAGTTGTGTCATTGAAAAGACCTGCAGTGATGGCTGCTCTGAAAGTGGCATGTTTGGATTTTTAAAAAACTGACACAATTGTTGTAAAAATAGGGCATTAATGTCCCTAGGCTGAGAGAGTGCAACTTGCCCCTGTTCTGTCACAAAGTGACAGACAGAGAAAATTTCCACACTTGCCTGCATCTCTGCTAAAATGTCCCTGAAATGTCACCCAAAGGTGACGCTCCCTCCTTAGCGTCCCTGAAATGTTCCTGGAGAGCAGATTTCCTATGAAGGCAAAGTTTGCGTCCATAGGAAATCTGCTCCCCTTGTTGTGATTCAGGGATGCTAGAGGGAACGACAATTCCCTGACAATTGAGGAAGTGCTCCTTTGAGCGATGTTTCAGGGATGTTTTAGCAGTGATGCAGGCAAGTGTTCCTGTTCTTTCTTTGAGTCCCTCAAAGGCATTTGAAAACAAGATTGTGAATCACACAAAGACTAAAGTACTCATGAGAATGACAGAGCCATGGACATCTCACAAAGGACAGTCCTAACTTTAGTAATCTTTACATTTCAGGATATTATCTAGTTCTTTCATAGCTGCCCTTCCAAGTCTTAGCCTTCTTCTGATTTCTTGATTGATATCTATATTTTGATTAAGGACTGAGCCAAGGTATGGAAAATCTTGGACTATTTCAATGTCTTCATTGTCTCCTTTAAAGTTATGTAAATCGTCTGTGGTTATTATTTTTGTTTTCTTCATGCTCAACTATAAGCCTACCTTAGCACATTGGTCCTTGACTTTCTTCTGCTAATATTTTCTGCTAGTGGTATGGTGTGATCTGCATATCTTAAATTCTTGATGTTCCTTCCTCCAATTTTCACACCTCCTTCATCCGAGTCTAATTCTGCTTTATGTATGATATGTTCAGGATACAATTTAAACAGATAGGGTGATAAAATGCAGCCATGACTGTCCCCCTTGCTAATTAGAAACTCTCCCATTTCTCTGTATTCTGTCTTGACAATAGCCTCTTGTCCTCTGTTCAGGTTATGCTTCGGGACAATTAAATGTTGAGGCACATCCATTTCTATAAGAATGAGCCATAGTTTTTCATGATCTACACACAATCAAAGGCTTTGATGGGGCTATCCTTGTACCTAGTCCGGAAACTTCAATTGGTCCAAAATATGGCAGCCAGACTAGTTACTGGAAGAGCTAGAGATGCTCATATCTTAACACCTATCTTAAAATCTTTACACTGGCTGCAATTAGTTTCCGGGCACAGTACAAGGTGTTGGTGATGACCTTGACAGTACAAGGTGTTGGTGATGTGGTGGACTGGCAGTTATGTTTTTCCCAGAGTGCTAGAGATCAGCATTATATTTGTGTCTGTGAGCTACATTTTTTCTTCTTCCCCAGAAACTCTCCAGAGACCAGAAGCCAATGGCTTGTGGACTAGATTTGGTTCATGGGCTACCGCTTTGAGTAACACTAGCGCAGATGATATTTTGAACCCACCACTATGTAGTCATGTTCTTAGTAAATCAAAAACTAACCACATTCATTCTGTGAATGACTTAGTGTATTCTTTATAATATTCAATATAATTCCTTTCTCTGCTGATGAGTAGTACCTTGGAGTTGATGGTCTTCTATTATTGTGCTATTCAATCAATAATTTTATTGGTAACAATTTTATCACAGAGTTGCTTGTTCTAAAAGTATTCTGAAAACTATACATCATTATCCCATTCATGTTTATGAAGAACTAAGCTTCACCAGAAGCAAAGTATTTATTTTCTTCAAGTTTAGCATACAAGGAGATTGCTGTGTTCTTACAACAAAGTCTTCAGGGCTGTGTGGTTTCCATTACTTCCCACACTGTATTCTGGTTAGTAATGCTATACTGTATATGACTTTTTTTGGTGTCATCCTTGCACCCTCTGGTGGTTAAGAAAAAGTAGCACTACTATTTTTGTTTTTATTTAGACTGATTTCATTCTAATACTGACTTCAAATATCTGAATTATTGCCATGCACAATACTATTCTCTGTTGTTCCAATGTGAAGTAGAAGTGGTTTGAAACTGCAGGAAAAACAATTTCAGCTAAACATGAGGAGAAACTACCTAATGGTAAGAGCAGCTCAGCAATGTATCAGACTGCTTGACAAGTTAGAGGGCTTTCCTGTACTGGAAGTATTTCAACACAGGCTAGATGGCCATCATTCAGGGATCCTACAAAATAACACAGCGCTAGATTAGGTAATCTCCATCTAAAATGTTTTGGGTTCCTCCAAGAACTCTAGTAACATAGGTGACTCATTGTACCTCCTGCCCCAGAAAGTCAAATATTTGCTTAGCAAAGAAGTTTCCATGTTATCAGCCAAACTGATTCTCAAGGATGTCATGAGAATATAAAGGGGAATTGTATGTGTCACCTTGAGCAAACTGGAGAAAGGGAAGAAATAAAAATTAAACACAAGGATTTTTTTTTAAAAAAAAGATTTCATTAGGACATAAGAAAACAAAGAGGAGAGAGAAAAGGAAGCATTTATAGGAGCAACAATGATTAATAAATAAATAAGACTACATTGATAGAAAGCAGAAAAATCTCTCCAAAACTGGATTGCTAAACCCTTCTAATATTTTTAATGCTTTGAATATACCATATACATTTAAATCACAACTAATCCCTGTTCCTGGCAAATCGTCTCTGCTTCCCCCTCACCAACTGTGTTTCTTTGAGTATGGCTGCAAGTCAACAGCCTTTCAGTGTAGTGTAAATAACTGCATGCAGAGGTATATTGCACTAGTACTCTGCAACCCCCAGAATGGCCATATTGTACAACACGTTAATGATCTGGTGCTGTTGTACAATGCACAGTGCACAACCACAGTGTACAACATTGTATGTGCAACTTTGCTTCCGTTGCTGTCAGCAGAATAGGTCTGTTACTCCATGGTGAATAATTCACCACATACGTGTAGTGTGATTTGCGTGTGCATATCTCACAAACAGAATGTCAGCCTATGTCATTGGCTTTTCATTTAGTTCTTTCCCACCCACATGTCTATTATACCCTATGGTATACTACTTACAAGAAGCTTGTAGGACACTATCAGCCAATCTGAGGCTAAAAAGCAGAGGGCATACAGTTTAAGGATAGGCAGGAGTAAAAAAAGGCACACTTTGCCTCTCCCCCTGTTGTACATTAAGCAGGTGGCTTTCTAAATTTGTCTTCAGAATATCTTCAAAACGGAGTTGAAGACCATCCTGTTCAGAGAAACGTTCCCAGGCCTTGCATAATTCTCGCTTGCCTCCCTGGATGAAGATTAACCATCCATTATGAAGCCAAGCCCTCCCTCCAGTCCACCTCCCTTGGTCCAGGCCTTGGAGGTAGAGAGGAACTGCTGGACATCATCCCCTTCCCCTCCACCACTCCCTTCTCCTTTTGTGTGGTGTCTTTTTAGATTGTAAGCCTGAGGGCAGGGAACCGCCCAATTAAAAAGACTGTATGTACAGCGCTGTGTAAATTTACAGCGCTTTATAAATAAAGATTAATAATAATAAATAATAATAATATACCATGGTATATATTATTATTATTATTAATATATACTGTAGGCTCCCTTTACCTCTGCTGAGATCCAGCTTGCATGTCTGGCTCTGCAGAAAACTGTTCTAAGCAAAGCAAGGCTCACTCTACTGAGAACTAAGGCAGAAGAAAACAGTCTTACAAATGGCTACACTAGAGACTTGAACAGAAAGTGTTGGATAAATTTCCTTAACTATTACTAAACTCAAAAATCCAATCCAATTATATAAATGCTGGATGAGGGCAAAGTTAAGCATGTTCAGTTGTCATTCTGTTAATCATTAATGCTGATTATCAAACTCTTATCAAAATTTAGAAAAAATGGTGTAAAACACAACTGATACGGGATTACAAAGGATATAGACTGAACAGGGGTTGTAGTATTACAACCTGGCTGTGTCCATTTGTCTCCACTAGGTGTCCACAAGTCAAGACTTGTAGCTGCTTTATCACACTAGGGGGCAAAGAGGATTTAAACGAGAGTTAAACTAGAGAAAACCAGGAAATGTCATGTGATAAACATCAGACATTTCCTGGTTTTCTCTAGTTTAACTCTCATTTAAATCCTCTTTGCCCCCTAGTGTGATAAAGCAACTTAGGTGTCCATTTGATGCATGACTCTTAATTTTTAAAAATAATGTTTTGCAACTCCATCCAAAACCTCCCCTGATTCCAGCAGCTGTCAAGCCTTGTTGGTGCTGAGTACTAACAAGGAGAGGAGAAACTGAGAGACATTATTTAAGTGATGAAGAAGAGGCAGGACAGCTCCATGGGGAAGGGAATGATGACATATTCCATTTGGGAGCCTACCCTCATTTCTTTTCCCTGGATCTGAGATCAGACATGTCTTCTTCCTCTAAGTTGCCTTCCCATTCCCTCCTCTTCTCACTGTTAAGCTGCAGCAGTCCTCCAGCCCTTCAGAACTACCTTTACTCCCATGTCTGAACAAACCTACCTTGTAATGAGCACACAAAATTACACCCTATGGTATACTACTGGAAAAAAATGTGTTCCTACATTAAACTGTACTTGGGATTGAAGGATTCAACCCAACAACAAAGACTTGCACAGTTTGACAAGACACTCACACACACACACACACACACTTTCTCTCTCTCTCTCTCTCTCCATTTCTTTTTATATGTGTTTTCTGAAGTGTTTTGTATTCTTCCCAAGACTAAGTTATTTCTGTTTGCATTCAGACAGTATTGTGAATGTGTTGCGACTGCTTTATTTGTAGTTTATCTTTTCCCAAAGCTGGGACCCAAGGCAACTTACAGGATAAAAAAGAAATGCATTTAAAGAAACTTGTAGATAAAACCATACAAAAAGCTGTATGTAATATGCCATTAATTTGTCTATAGAATTAAAACCATTTAAAAGAAAAGATACTAATTTAAAAGTTAAAAAAGCCCCCATCTTTATATAAAATATTCAGTTCCCAAATAAGTCAGGGAAGTATAGTGACTAGAATATTGGGGTTGAACTGCTTCTGGTCCCTGTTCAGCTATTGAAAGGAGGTCTGGCTTATCCATATAATGATATGAATGGAATGTACCGTTTCAAACTGTAGTAGGGAAGATCACATATTTCAGTGCTCCTCTCCATCAAAATTGCCTTGCAAAGAGACACTCAGAACAGCCAGACTGGACTAGAGTATCTATGTCCCCTGACCCCCAGTAGCGTGTTAGTTTTCTGTTTACAGAGATTTTGTTCTTTGCTTGACTAAGCCCTCAAAGAGGAGTCTCTCATCTAGAGTCTGATGCCAATACTGTCATTTCAGCAGCTATTCTGTAAACAAATCTGCATCTTAACCTGGTATATTTGTTTCCTAGCCTCATTGGATGGAACTAGGTAAGTCACTACCTATCAGCCTACTGTGTTTTTATGATGATTAAGTGCTGCCTCCACTTCCATGTAAGATGAAAATATAACCTTTCCTTCCTGGTCTTGGTCCTATATCCTTAACAGTAGCCTGACTCAATGAAAGCAAGCAGGTGAAGCTTTATCTCCATGCCAAGTATTATACAGTAATGCTGTCCCCATCCAGATTATTACAATGCAAAGGCCTTCATCTTGGCCTGGCAAATGTAGAATGCCAATGAAATTCGCAGCTTAAAATGTATAAGGCAAGTTCCTTATTATTATACAATATGCTCTGCCCAGGCTTACAGCGGCCCTTCCACACTTGAATCTACTAAGCTGTCCTGGGGTTCTGGGCTTAGAAAAGTACCTCTGGCTACTTCATTCTCCATCACTTGAGTTTGGCCCTGTTTCTCAGCAAACTGTACAGCAGCATGTATACTGTGAAAGGACAGCAACTCTGAATCTTCCATCCCTGTGAGCCAACCACCTGCCTGGAGGCGGCGCCGGATGGACGGATTACAGTTGGCCAACAACAGCTGGATGCCAATCTTCTGATAGTCTTGGCGAGTCTCCTTCAGCGTACTGAGACCCACACTGTCTATGAATTGCATGGCCCCACAGTCAATTATTAAGGTGTGGATGTCAATGATTGGAGCAGAGACATCTGCTGTAACTTGTGTGACACTTGTCCTTGTGACCTTTAGGCAGTTCAGTTTAGAAGGGAAACAGTTTTCATTGTTGCCCAGAATTGCCTTTGCTTTTGCTTCAGCCTTTTTCTGCATGGCAGCAATCAGGAAAGGATTTATTCCTATTTTCTGGGAAAGTGAACTTTTGAAGTAGTCCTTGTTTGCATAGTAAAGTGAGGTATCAAAGCGAAAGATCTTGATGTTTGCAACACTGTTGATCTGCTTGTAAGTGAACTGGTCCTCATAAATTTCTGAATCATTCACCTTACCTAGAAGAGTGGCCCGGGGCCTCTGAGTACGGAAGATGATGCAGAGGAGAGCAAAGCAGACCCCTACCAAAAGGCCTAGCTCTGTAGAGATCAGTGATGAGGACAGCATGGTGACCCACCAGACCACAGTGTCCATCTTGCTGATCCTCCACATCTTGGGAGTGTCAGCAAACTTCCGCAAACCTCCCCTGAGGTTCACAATGGTAACCACACCCAAGATGCAGGTTTGCAATGAATAGAAAAGAGGGGCAATCCACAACAACACCAGAAGCATCACAACTGAAGATACCAGGCTTGATAGCTGAGTTTGGCATCCTGTGGACTCCTTCAGCAAGGTCTTTGTCAAGGCTGCAGAAATAGCAAAGCAGGAGAAGAAAGATGGGATCAGATTCCCCATGCCAATGGCAATCATTTCTTGGTTGGCCCGAACAGGGTAGCCATACTTCTTGCCAAATATTTCTGCCAATGAGACAGTCATTGCAAAACCAATGATAGCAATGGGTAGAGCATCAAGTGCCAGGTTTGACAAAAGGTTCAAATCAGGAACAGCAGGTGGCTTGAAACCAGTGGGAATGTCACCACAGATTTTGGACTTGTATCTGGCATTGAAGTCAAAGAAATAGGAGAACAGAGTCGCTGCAATGACCACCAGGAGTTCGATGGGAAATGGAGCCTTCATTTTGTCCTTAAAGTAGTTATTGATTTCTTTTACTGGCACAATAAGGACCAAAGAAATTAGGCTGGTAACTAGGTCACAGATGTTAGTCTTGTTAATGTATCTGAAGATGTCAACCCATGTTAAGACAAGGGAGCCCACTCCATCATGGCGAGGGATTTTTATTCCCAGAAGGAGATTCACTTGGGAGGTGAGGATGGTAAGTGAAGATCCAGTTACAAAGCCACTCAAGAGAGGTTCTGAAAGATATACAGATATGAAGCCCAGCTGGAAAACCCCTAGAAGTATCTGAAAGATAAAGCAAGTTGAATTTATGAATCACGAGTCTAGGCACAGTGAGCAAGGAGGAGATATTGCTAACATGTGTTATTTGTTATCGTAAAACAGGCTGCTTATGTGAAAAAGAGAATTCTATTTGTGATGAGCAGCTAGTCTCAGAAATAGTTCAAAATATATCTTGATAAAAGTATTCATCCAAGGCAGCTGTGACATGCAAAGGGACCTAGATTCAATTCTGGTATCTCTCCATGATGGCCATGGAAAAACTGTTTGAAACCCTAAAGAGTAACAACCATCAGTGATAATACTGACAATACAGGAGGGTTTCCTTGTACTCAAGTCCTGTTTCTAAATTTTTCAGAAGCATCTCTTGACTAGTGTTGCAGAAGAATTATGGACCAGAAAAGCCTTTGGTCTGATCCAGCAGAACTCTTTTTAGGTTCTTAGTGCTGAGCTGGGTAAATCAAGAACTTGTCAATATAACACACTTCCCTTCATTCCTGAGTTAGAAAGAATGATGTTGCAGATTATGGGATTATGGTTGACACTCACGCACCTATCACTTGATAGTTCATCACCTGATTCAGCTTAATGTGCAGACTGGACCTCTTGGAAAACTGATGTGATATGAGCTGATGTGATAGTTTGTTCTATGGTGTTTAGTTTCATACTGCTTTACCACACTAGGGAGCAAATAGGATTTAAATGAGAGTTAAACGAGAGTTAAACAGGAAATGTTGTGTGATAAACACTAGTGTGATAAAGCAGTTAGTGAAGTCACCAACTGGTGCTATTGTCATCAGGTGTATGTGTGTGTCAGGCTGATATCCATGATCTGTAATATAGAAAGCCATTTATTTTTTATGTGAAAGGGTCTCTCAACACATCAAGTCACCCTATCAAAAACTGGTCAACCATCAGATTTTCTGCATTTCAGAACTCTTTTTTTGTGCAAAATATACTGTTTGGAGGGGGGGATGCGAAAGTGAAAATTTTGCAAAACTCTAAATTGTGAAAAATAATTGGAAAATAGAGAAATAAAAACACTTATGATCTTGCCCAGTGGAAAGAAAACATCTGAAATTCTTCATTTTTTGTAGGTAAGAATGAAATAAGACTTGAATTCAAAGTTGAAATGTAAATATCTGTGTATCTGACAGTGGAACACACTCCCTCGGAGTGTAGTGGAGTCTCCTTCCTTGGAGGTCTTTAAACACAGGCTGGATGGCCATCTGTCAGGGATGCTTTGATTGTGAGTTCCTGCATGGCAGGGGGTTGGACTGGATGGCCTTTGGGGTCTCTTCCAATTCTATGATTCTATGATTCTATTTTAAAACCATTTGTTATTGTTAATGTATGAGTATAACAACCTCAACATTATCAGTATGTTACACAGTAATTTTAAAAATGGTTCCATAAGGTACCATTTAAATGTTTGGGCAGTTATAGTTGGTCAGAACAATGAACTAAACAGGTATATAAGGTTCTCCTGCACAAAAAGTAGGGCTGAGATATTGCAGTGCAGAGATACATTATAAAAGATCTGCAGGTGGAAGTATGCTATATCTCCTCTCTCATGTCCCCTAGGACAAACCTTTTAGCTACTGCAATGCAGTGGCATCCTTGCAATGGGTGATACCTGGTGTGGGAATGGGACTTCCGGGGTGGGCAGGACTTCCGACCCCTGACTTTTGGTGGGATTTCCAGAAGTCTGGTGCCAGAAGGATGTCTGTGAGGAAGAACAAGTGTGGTCCGGGGGAGTGCTGGCATGGCCCAGAGCAGCTCCTGCGAGGGGGAGGTGCCCCTGTGTGGGCCAAAACAACGCTCACAAGAGTGGGGAGATGACTAGGTGTCAGTCCCCCATCCTGGGGTGTCCCATCTTCTGAGGTGTCATCTGGTGTGGCCCACACACCCCAATGATGCTACTGCTGCAGTACCCATTCCACAGCCATTTAGTGGCCAGTGGTGGGGGGGGGGGACATAGAAGAAACATCTGACAGCATCACTATAGCCAGAAACAGAATACTGACATCATATGCTAAGGCCTCTGGAGGACTTCCTGATAATTGACATCCTTTCTTCTGCTACTGTAGATGGGAAGCATTTTAAGAAATCCAGTGGAGGCAGGGTCAGAACACCTTTGCCCATTCATCATTTAAAGCCAAAATGGCCAAAAACTAAAAGATAGACTCTAACATCCCTCTGGCTACAGAGGAAGTAGCATTGGCTCTTCAGTTTGCACACAAAATATTAAGAAGATAATATTCTAACAAGTTATCTTACCTGATATATTCCAACCAAAAATGTTAGGGCAGTTGCCACAGTGATAGCATAGCAGCCTTTGTCACAGAACACTGTCCCATTCAGTGTGGCATTAACCACTCTGTCAGCTCCAGTGTCTGACTCATATCCTGCCAACCTCAGTTGCCGGTTTACTGATTCCCCAATCATTAAGCACAGGACCCCAAAAGACCCTACACAATTATGGCGTGAGGTAGCCATGGCGAAGTAGATGATGCCACAGAAGAAGTTGGTATAGAGGCCATAAATGGGATCCTGGCTTGCAAGGAGGGCATATGAGATTGACTGTGGGATGGCAACTATTCCAACCAGTAAGCCTGAGATGATGTCACCAAGCAGTTGTTTCTTGAGACTGTAACGAGGAAGCCACTCTACAACAGGGAACAGCTTGAGGAAGAAGCTGAGGATACTTTGTTGGTCACACTTGCAACTCTCTTTGGCTTTCTTGAGGAGTTTCGTGACACTGAATCCTGGTGTTTCATATTCTTCAAGCTTGACAGGTACATAAGGACAAGGTGGCTGTGGTGAAGGTGACCATGGCATATTATTCTGTTCACAGTTTGGTGTAGTAGTATCACTCTCCATGGTTCCAAGGCAGCTAAAAGGAACATAAGCATGTATGTTACATCCCACTGATGGATTTTTATTGACCTGACATACATTTTAGTCTACAGAGAGGAAGATTACAATTACAGAACATCATGCACAGATATAAAACCTCAGGGCTCATTACATTTTGAGGTATAAAATCTCCTCCTGTATACTGTCAGCCCTCCATATTCTCTGGGATTGAGGGCACATGATCCCCATGAAAATGGAAAAACTGCAAATAATTCTACCACCCCCCCCCCACCCTCAACCATATTTAGCACTCACAAAAAGTATGATCTGCAGAGTCAACCCACTGTGAATGCCTTTGAGGTTGTGGGGTTCCTTCACAAGGCACAAGCAGATGGCTTGTAGGACCTGTCACTGCTTCTGCTACTGTTCTATACCATTTTTATAAAGGACTTACAAGCTTCAGCACACATTCACAGTCTCTCAGTCTTATGAGGCTTGTAGTTCCTATGAAAAATGGCATAGGACAGCAGTGAAGGCTGCAGCAAATAATCCATAAATAATCAAATCTGCAAAGGTCAAACTTGTAAATGTGAAGGGCCAACTGTAACTGGTTAAACCATTTGTTATGCAGAAAGGTCCAATCATCTTTAATAAACTTTAAACAATTTCATAATAGTACAAAAGAAATAAAGTTAGTCTTTATTATCCACCAGCCTTCTGTTCCACCCACCCCCATCATGAATATTAAAGACCATGGGACTTCAAGTCCCATGGTTTTTAATGGTGACGTAGGTTGGCCACGCTGCCACAGCTATGTGCACTTCTTGCCTCTATTAGGGCCAATGGGACTTGCCATCCACAGATGCTCAAATCCATAGAGGGCAAGCCTGCTGTTGGGGCAGGCAGGCTGTACTTACGATAACTGAATGACTCTTCCCTTGAGTTTGCACCAGCTCAAGTGGCTACAGGACAATAGGAACCAAGCTTTTTTGACAACCTAGCATTGTACTTTCACTAGTTAATTCAGACAACATTTTGGGTGGTTAATTGCTGTTTTTGTCTATTGACACATTTTGTTTGGGTGTCACTCATAGGCATAATTGGTAGGAGATCAAAAGTTATTTGTAAATAACATATCTATACCTCTGCCTGCCTGCCTGCCTGCCTGCCCATCCGTCCATCCATCCATCCATCCATCCATCTCCAATTGTGGTGAAAGAAATTTGTAGGTTCACACATATACCATTTTTAGCCATTCAAAAAATCTCAAAATATGATTTATAAAACGTGTGATAAACATAAAGTAGGATCATTATTTAATTTACAAAGATTCCTCTCTGATCTTGATGCCTTTGGAGTAAAAAGAAGAAAACCCCTAGGCCATATTTTAAAACTCTGACAATTAAGATGTTCCCATTCAAACTAAAGAGTACAAAACTATTTGGTTCTTCATTGAGTACTGCATCCTGTAGTCTGTGGATAAATTTGCACTACATTTTCCAAGTTTTTGTGCATTTGAAGTTATAGGCCTGCCATCTAGGAGAGGGGGAAATTGGATAAATGAAGTGGGAACACTAAGATCGTATCTACCATCACCTGATCTAAAAGAGCTTGAAAATGTATGGAACTGACACTGTTAATGGTCCTATTTATATTGTTTTATACATTAAACTCTTTCTTGTCTCATAAGAAGGCACAGTGTGACACTCAGTGAATTGTTTGAATTTGTCTGAGGCTGTTGAAACAGCCACTAGCATGAATAGTCCCTCTGATGGAAAGTTGCTGGGAACCTCAGATAAAAGCTGAATAAGAGAGAGCAATGTGTGCTGTTTGCCTAGATTCAGTGTTCTTATTTACTTTATTATATAGATAATCAGATTGTAAACCTAAACAAATATTGTTTATGTGAAATTCAGCTTCCTTTAACCTTTTCATATGTTTCTGAGCAGAAAAGACATCTGTAAAGTCCACATCTCATAGAATCTAGTCCACCTTTGCCCATGTGCAAATATATACACATTCTATAGAACAATAAAGGGGCATGCCACGGTTTTCCATTTCTTCTTTCTGTGGACCAAAACTTTTTTATTCCTTTATTCCTAGGTAACAACCTGTTCCTTACACCTTCCTGATCAGAAACAACATCCTTCCAATCTCATCCTGAACTAACTTTTTCTTGGCTTTTGCACACATGACACCTTAGAAATGTTATATGATTCTCCTGAAGGGGCTTCACAGCTACAAAATCAATTTGTATTCTTTTTTTTTTTTTTTACCCTTCTTTGTTTCAGCAGATTTCTTGTTCCAAACTCCTGTAAGAAGCTTCAAGCCAAAGGGAGAAGGCACAATGCATTCCAATAATAATAATAATAATAAGTTTTATTTATAAACCGCTATTCCGTGTTGATCATAGCGGTATTCCAAGGATGAGTAGCATCCCTATCATCCATATGATTTCTTGTTTGTTGTCTGTGGCATACCTAGTATATTCAGCACCTGTTGCAGATCATTTTTAGTACTCCCACCCACTTTTCTTCAGCAGAATTTTTCAAGTCTAGCAGAGCTGCTGAGCAAGTGGCAAAGGGAAATGACTCTCTTTTACTGACTGGCCAGCAGAGCCACCAGACCGAGAAGGCAGTCCAGTCCCACCAATGGCTGCTGGTAGGAGTGGGCTGCTCCTCTTGACCTGCTGGGTGCGTGGGGGTGTGGGGAGACTCACTTTCCTCCCTGGCCAGGAGAACCACCAAACCTGGAAGGCAGCCCAGTCCTAGCAGTGGCCACTGGTGAAGGTGAGCTGGTCCTGCCATACCACAGCCTTTTCTAGGTCTGGTTGAGCTGCTGGCCAGGAAAAGAGGGAGGAAGCTCACTTTGCAACCTGGCAGCAGAGCCACCAGACTTGGAAGGCAGCCCATTCTCACCAGTGCACCCCCTATCTCCTAGTGATTCCCCTGTTTGTTGTCATTGTGTTCTGTCTCCAACTCATGGCACTATATCATAAGGTTTTCCTGGCAAGAGTTTTTCAGAGGAGGTTTACCATTGCTTTCCCCTAAAGCTGAGAGACCATGACTTGTCCAAAGCCACCCTGTAGATTTCCATAGCTTTAAATCCTGGCCTCAAACAGTCCTAGTCCAACACTCAAACCACAACACCACATTGGCTCTCATGACTGATGGATATTCTTCAATAGTTATTTTGCTAATGGCCAAAGTAGTGAACCCATCCTTATAGACCAGTGGTGGCGAACCTATGGCACATGTGCCAGAGGTGGCACTCAGAGCCCTCTCTGTGGGCACATGCACCATCATCCCAACACAGAGTTTGTTACTAGAAATCCAGAGAGACGCGGCACTTTGCAATAAATAAGTGGAGTTTGGGTTGCAGTTTGGGCATTTGGTCTCTAAAAGGTTCTCCATCATTGTTATAGACAGATTGCACAAAGTAGTGGATAAACAGACTACTAATCAGGAAGTCCCTTGTTCAGATCTTCCCTCTGCCATGAACTCACCAGAGGAAAATTTTCTAGTTATATTCTTTCAGCCTTTACAACCTCCCATCTTCCCCACAATATGGTGAATAATAACAACCACAGGTGGGCAGCAAGAGCAGATGAAGTGCTCTTATTTGACACTATTAGGAACTCTGGGAAACATTGGTTAAGAAGAGGCCAGGTGGATGGGAACTTCCGGAAGATGGCGAGGTAGCAAGTCATTTGCGACACAGTAGGGGTAGCAACAATGACCTCTTTTTGCAAGGCTGATTAGCTCAAAAATAACAGAAGATAAGAAGAGCTAGAGATCACCCCGAGGTACGGGAATCCGGACGGGTCCAGAGGGGTCCCAGGAAGGGTGATCTCAACATCCTCTCCCGTCCATGAGGGCCCTGTGGGAACCCTGGGGACGAGGAACACCGCGCGGCCAAGATAAAGGGCTATCATGGTAGCAAACTTCGCTGAACCCCCCCATAAATGCTCAAAAAGCTGTGGGTGGAAAGTTGGTGGAGTGTGGTAAGAAAGATCTCACTGTGAAAAAAAACGGCATCGGAAAGCAAAGCAGTAAAGGTCAGGGATGGATTGCGAAAGGGATAAGAAGGAGAGAGCAGTGATCAACATGGAGGGCGAGCATAGTATGATGAGAAGAGAAGCAGATAGTAGACTATTAAGAAAATCACAAAAGCAAATGGTAAGTAAAATAAAGGAAGAAGGCAAGTTGCAAGGCCAAAACAAGTATAAGGGAGAGAGGAAAGAGAGGAAAAGGAAAAAAATACTGACAGCAAAGAAGAGGGAGAGAAACGGATCTGGGGGGAGATGATGCCAGAAAGGAAGAGAAGATTAAAATAATGTGTTTTGTGTAGGAGCCGGAAAGCCTGAGGTGAGCCGACAAAATATAGACAGGAACGAGAGCAGAGATTTGGCCAGCCAGGAGTGGAGAAGGGAAGGAGGAATGGTGAAGTGGAAAAACTTAGACCCAGGACGAAGAAGCAGACGAAACGGAGCACAGCAAGCCATCGGACCAGGACGCGAGAACGCCAGACGGAAAGGACAGACACGGACCCAGGATGCCGAGAAGAGACTGGAAACGGCACCAGCCCAGACCCGGGACCCGGACGCGACAGCAGAAGCCGACGTAAGCAGCCAATGGCACTAGGACGCGACGCCGAAGCCAGCCCACGCCCGAGCAAGAAAGCCCTCGCACCAAGACGGGACACAGGACTGTAAGCAGCCAGACGGTTGGGCACGCCCAAAAAGCCAGCACAGTTCCAGAAGACACGGGACGCCCACAGAGGGCCACCCAAAAGAAGCTTATTTGTGAGGCAGGACTTTGGTACGAGGGCCAATGTAAGATAAAACCGTTGGGGCCCCAAGAGGGCGAAAATCGACGGAATCGCGATAGATCACCACACCAAAAAAGGCGAGCAACCTGGTAACAACAGCAAACTAGACCAAGGGTTTAACGCGGCTGAGCGTGGGAGATGGTTTCGGCATACACCTCACTGCAGGACAAAGCAGACAGCCTGCCTGGGGTTTTCCCAAGGTCCGACAAGCCACATGGGTGAGCGGGAAATGATTTAGTGGAAATTAGGAATTCAGTCAAGGGACGTGACGTAAGAGTAAGAAAAGATTAGGTAGCAAGAGAAAGAGGATAGACGGCTGGAGAAAAAGGGAGTGAAATAGGGGACACCTAGCGGCCTGGAGAGTTACTGTCAACTAATGAGTAGAATAAACCCTGTGTTTTGTAAACATCCTATATCTCCCAGGTCTTGAAAGCTGTGAAACATAATGGAACTAGCCTTAGGCTAGAAGGGGGCTAAAGAACCTTAAGCTGATACTCGATAAACAACAACCTCTAAGCTTAAGTATTGGATGAAACTTATAAATTGTGATTGATACAAACTTAAATAATCAAATAGCTCAAGCTATTGGGACTTTCTCGTGTATAGTTTTTGAACACTTCTCGCTAGCTTAACAATTAAAACAAGGAGGGAAAGCACTATTGTTACCCCAACAACTAACAATGACCACAAGAAAAATGCTACAAAATGTCAGAGGCAAAACAAAGCGTAACAGAAAGAGAAGACCAGTCAATTGAATTAAAAATGGGATCCAAATGCTAAAGTGATGGAAATGGGAACAGAGAATGGAAAGAAAAAATATTGCGAAAAAGTAGAGGAGAAATATTAAAACAAGAAATTAAAGGAATCACGAAAATGAAATTACGGAAAGACGTTTACAAACAGGAAAACATAGCTGACGTTGAAAAGGAAACAATGAGAGGAATAAACACGAACGACCGTGAAGCAAATAAGTGGGAAAGTTGAAGAATTTAGAGAGGAGGACAACAGAGCAGTGAGAAAGAAGAAAACCAACTAAAAGCAATAACTACAAGAGACCCAGGAACAAAAGCAGAGACTACTGCACACGACCTGAACCGAGGGCAGAGACAGGCAAAACAGACCAATGTATTAAAATAACCGACGGCACGTAAAGAACAAGCGGGGAAGGAAGGAAGAGTTATACCAGGGTACTGGGAAGGAAACAGGTTTACGCAACAGGATGGATAGGAAAAAAAATTAGGGAATCAGGGGACGAAGCGGGACGAAAAAAATGGGCTTTCCAGGTGAGGAAGGGCCAAGGCAGGAGGCTGAAGGGGGTAGGGAAAGGGGGGAACAAAAAATTGAACGAGGAAAAGTACGAGCAGAATAGCGAGCGAAATAATAGGAATATTGACGGGAAGCGATCAAGAGAACAGATTCAAGCATAGCCAGAAACAGAAGCCTGACCCAGAGACAAGGTGGTGATCGAATGACGAGAGAAAGGAATCAAAAGCCAAAAAAAGAATCCAGGGCAAGGTAACGGAAAAAGAAGATATGTGTGGATGGGGATGAACTTAAAATTTTTAAGGAATGTGCCGTCTGATGTATTGAGAAGGGAGAAGACGACATAATACGGAACATTGACAAAGATGTGACAAACTGAAGCAGGTGAGAATATCGGTGGAGACCGAGTGAAGGCAGATTACGTTTTACTTGAGAGGCAAAGGGACAATCAAGATTGATACAACTGAGAAAGCCAGAAGATTTTATAATGATGGGTTCAAAGGAAGAGGGAAGGAGGAAAAGAAAAGAGAATCAAGAAGGAAGAGACGAAAGGGGAAAGGAAGAGAAGAATGAGGAAGAAATGCCCCAGAGAGGAAGAAACACGGAACTGGGACAGCGGAGATGAAATAAACAGAATAGACGATGAAGAATATTACTCTGGGAGTCGGGGGGGAGGGGGGAAATGGGGGAATGGACTTAAACCCAGGACAAGGAAGCTTAAGTGACTGTGAAAGGGGAGGAAGAGAAGTCAGGTAAAGGAGGGTTTAGGGAAACCAGAGAAAGAAAAAGCTGAATAAAAGAAATAAATGGAAATTTTTTCTCTTGGAACATTAAGGGACGAGAACGCAGCCTAAAGAGAAAAAGAATATTTTCATATTTTAAGAAAAAGAAAATGGGGGATAGATCAGTAATCAGGAAACTAGAATCAGCGAGAAAACAGAGGAAAAAGGAGAAAAATATCTAAGGAACCCGAAAGCTAGGACAAATATTAGTAGTGGCAGGAAAACAAAAAAAGAAAAATGGTGAGAGTGATATAGGCTTAAAAATCAAATCCCGGCAAAAGAAATAATAAAATGATGCGGAGGGGGAGGGTAGATATGGTTGGGAATTGAGGATAACAGTAAATAATAAAAAAACCTTAGTGCTTGGAATATATGGGTCATACAGGCTAAAAGCGTGTTTTAATAAGAAAACGACTTAACTTGTTGAAAAACACTTAACTAGGAACACTTATAAATAATGGGGGATTGGAAGGGGGGTACTAAAAACCTCAGGAATGGACAGAACAATCAAAAGAAAAAGAATCCAGAGACAAACAAGGGGAAATTACCTAACAAAATGTTTTTCCGAAATGCAAGATGCACGGTCAAATTAAGACCCCTGGAGACACAAAGTCCCACAAACAAAAAAAAAAGATTATACCGTTTTCCTCAATGCCACATAAAAATCTCTGCTTCCAGAATAGATATGTTTTTGATCTCCAAGGTTATGCCTCAAAGATATAAAGAGAGTTTAAGATAAAAAACAAAAAATAAAGCATCAGACCCACAACCCATTTAGCAGAAAAGTAAAACAATAGGGAAAGAATTCATTGGAAACTAAATGAAAACATGTTTAAGAACAGGACAAACAAAAGAACAAACTAAAGAAACAAGAAAGAATTATTTTAAAGACAACAGATGCTCTGAAGTGGAGAATGACAACGATAGGGAAGCTTCAAAAGCAGAGTTTATCCCGGAGGGTCCTAATGAAGAAAGGGCTTTGAAGGAAAATAAACAAAGAAAGGAGATACAAGAATTATCAGATAAAATCCAAAAGAAAGAGATAGGAATTGATTTGGAAATAGCACAAAGGAAGGAAGAAGAAAATAAGTAAGAGATTTGGATTGTTACTTAAAAAAGAATTGGAACAGTAAGCTAACAAGAAGAAGTTAGAATAAAAAAGTAATGGGGGAGAATAGAGTACTAAAGAGAGGGAACAGAGGGGATTTTGAAGGGGGAAACAAAGTGGGGGAAAAAGGAAATTACTGGCCTACAAAAATAAGGAAGAAAAAAGAGCGAAACATAATTACAGAAAACAAGATGGGGATAAAAGAGATACAGAAAGTGGGGGAAATCAAAAAGGTATTTTGCAATTTTTTTTCAAATCTAACTGATAAACAAGACTCAAGAGCTATAGAAGAGAAAAAATTAAAATAATATTTGTGAGAAGGTTCATAAATTAGATTTAACGAAGGAAGAGAAAGAAAAATTGAATGGAGAAAATTACACAAACAGAAATCACAACAGGGTCAAATAGCTAAGGCAAAAAGTGGAAAAAAAAGCAACGCAGACCGGACGGGTTCACGATGGGATACTATAAGACCTTTCCAAGATTTTTACTAGACCCACCAAGAAAAACATTAAGCAATTTTAGAAGAGTGGGATACACCAGTCATGGAGAGAAGGCCAACATAGTTTCTGATAGAAAAAGAAGGTTAAAGCTAGATCACTCCCACAAAGCTACAGACCTATCTCACTGCTAAATAACGACTACAACAAAGTTTTGCAAACAGAGTGGCGGTGAAGAATAAAGAAAATCTTGATTAGTTGGATAACATAAAGATCAGAATGTGGCTTTTCTTAACCAAAAAGACATGTAAAACAACATATTAGAACAAGGTCGTTAAGTTTAAGGAATTGCATGTTAATAGAAACAACCCAGGGAAAAGAACATAAGTGATGTTAAGCGTAGATGCAGAGAAAGCAAGATCGATAATTTTGAAATGGGGATTTCTATTTTGGATTTATTAGAAAAATTGGATATGGAGTTAGAAAATTACATACAAGTGGGGAATGAGAACAAATATACCAAGAACAAAATGAGGAAAAACAAGAATCAGAATTAACGGGTTTCCAAAACGACAAAGTGAAAATAACCAAAAGGCACAAGACAAGGTTGTCCGCTCTCTCCACTGCTCTTTATACTATGTTAGAAATATTAATGTAAAAAAATGGAAGAGAACAACCCACAGATCAGAGGATAAGCAGATAAGGGAACGAAATAAAAAAATATGTGCAGTACAGCGGACGATTTGTTAATTATGAGTTGAAGGACATCAAAATGAAGGGCCTACCCAAAGCATGTGAAAATGTTGAAGAATAGGGAGCACTAGCCGGGGATGAAATAAACAAGGATAAAAAATCATCTATGCTGTGTAGTAAACACGGATGGCGGAAGGCAGGGAAACAATATACTGTCAAGAGGTAACGAAGATTGTAAATACAAAAGTAAAAATAAAAAATATCTGCGGAATAAATCTGACGAAAAGAAAAAACGGGGGCGGAAAACTATTGACAACAATTATAAAAAAACATGGGTGTGAAATTAAAAATAAATCTAACCAAATGGCAGGATTTACAGATTTCACTATTGGGGAAAAATAATCTAGTATTAAAATGAATATATTACCAAAAATAATGTAACTTTTTCAAAACTGCACAAGATCTTAAAGGATCAACTAGTTAACCAATGGAAAAAAAGATATTTCAAAAGGTTTATATGGGCGGGACGTAAACCAAGGAGAAAGGGAGGATACTTAACTGATTTGAAAGAAAGAGGTGGCGTTGCGGCTGCCCAGACCATTTAAGATATATTAGGAGGCAAATTGTTTTTTAGACTGGTTGAGAGAGTGGGATAAACTTAGAAAATGAAAGCTTATTGAATTTTAGAGGGGTTTAAAAAAATAAAGAGATATGGATGGCAACGCATATATGTGGAATGGGAAGACAGATCAAAACAAACAATTCAAGGATCATATTAACGTAGGTCATTACTTAAAACTTGGGGAGAAATATAAAAAGAAATTATATAGAAGAATTCACCTATGGAAATCCTCCACACGAAAGCCTTTATGATTAGAGGGAAACTTTGAGTTGTGGAGAAGGCCTGGCTCAAATAGAAAGATAACTTGAATGAAAAAGGAGAATGGTAGAATAAAAAGTAGAGAAGAGAGTTAGGGAAAAAAACAGGGGGTATAACAATTTAAGAGGTTTGGTTCCAGTACTGTATATGCAATTGGAGTACAAGATTACAATTGGATAGGAGCCAGGGAAGAGAATAGCGATGGAAAAAAAAATGAAGCTGGATAGGATTTGAGAAGGGGAAACAAGGGAATAATCTAAAGAATATATAAAAAGGAGTATAAAACTGGAATTGTGAAGAAGAAACGAATAAAAGGTGTGTAGGTTAGAAAAGGGCGAACAAAAATGTAAACAGGAAATATACAGTTGGGAAAAGATGGGAAAGGGCATGGGGGGGTAGAGAACCTGAAACTTTAACGTGTGTGTGTAGACCTAAAGGAAAATTTATGATGAACAATGATGCACAGGTGGCATAATTCCCCCCTCAAGGCTGGTAAGATGGTTAAAAATGGACAGGATAGAGTTGGAGGTGGGTTGTAACAGTCACTATGGTTGGCTATCGAAATAAGTGGGGTGGAACAGGCCCAGATGGGTGAAGTAAGTACGGAAAAAAGTACAGGAGATAATTGAGGAAATATTACCAAATATATAAGAGTGGAACAGAGAATAATGTTACTAAACATGAGTTGAAGACGATACACAAGAAAATATAGAAAATTTATGGGTTGAGTCGTAAGTAACAACAGCAAGGATGGGACTACGTTAGCGAAAAAATTGGAAAAAGATGGGAGATGTAGGGACATAGATTGAGTGGTATTTAAAGGCCCCTAGAGGCCATGGAGATGGAGACTCTAACGATTGGTTACGGGACGAGTGGGACAGGCATCTTAAATGAAGAAATGTGGAAACCATAGGGTAGTCTGCAAGAGAGATGGAAAAACCAGACATAAAGTTCCCCACGTGTCTTAAGCAAACAGACATAAAATGTTAGTTTCAGAGATAGGAGGGTAGATTGGAAGGATGATTCTGTTTAGTTAACTAAGATAGAAACGGCGAAGATATAATCAAAGTTATGGAAATATGACTGCATAAAAAAGAACCAAGAAGATGTTATTAGGGTGAGCTGGGTTAGATTTTGTATACAGGAATAGAGGAATAATTTCTTACACTGTAATCGCTCAATAAGCGAGGGAGAGTGGTAATAAATTATCGGAGCGTTGTGGTCATCGGTGCTGGAGGGGGAAAGGGAAAAACCGACAGAAAGGGTCCAGAGGAGGCCCAACAAAGGAAAACGTCAGAATCGAACGGAATATTAGGAGGTTTTTGTTTTATTTACTGTATATATGTAATAAAAATTTCTATTAAAAAAAAAAAAAAGAAGAGGCCAGGTGGGTATCTCTTTTCTCTAATCCCCTCAGGGAGATAAGCAGTAGAAAAGAAGGAGAGTTCAGTGGTACAACTGTTCCCTGGAGACATCACCACCTCCTGGAGCCAGAAACAGGTGGGGGTTCCCCATTGTTATTTGTTTGAGAGTATTCTGCCCCAGAGCTGCCCCAAATTCACTGTGTTAATGCCACACCTACTCATAATAGGTAAACTTGGTCTGCTAAGAAATTGTAGCATAAACTTTTGTAGACATGGTCTACCTCTTCAGCCTCAAAGTTGCTGCAAGACCCCTTTGCAGACTAAGACTAGGAAAGCTTATGCTACAACTTATTTTGCACAGTGAGGGGCTTGATAGACAGCCCTTAAGGGGTGGCCTCCAGCTGCCCCTTTTCTAGCCAGATCAGAGCCATGGCAACCTCACACTGGGGCCCCAATCTGACCTTTTGAGGGCATGGCTATATGGTGCCTCTTTGGTGCTGCATCATCTGGACGCAGCGCCAGAGCAAGTCATGATGCCACATGCCATCTGGGGTGGCACACAGTCTCAGAGCAGGGGAGGGGAGGCGGCAGGCATGCATTGTCAGGAAGCTGCACCCCAACTCTACCCCCAGGCCAGCCTTTGTCTCAAAGGTGCTCCAATATCCCTGTGCATACAAATATCCTCATTGGCAACTAGGGAGGGTGGATGGGACAGAAGCTATTGCCCAGCAATGGGCATTTATATGGTTGCTAGAATAAATTTATATGATTGCTAGGATGCATTTATATGGCTGCTAGGACATGGCTGCTAGGACAGAGGTGCATTACCGCTATCCAGAAACATAAATTTTAAAGCTCTGTGAGGAATTGGATTAAGTACCCTTAATGCAGTGGTTCTCAGATTTTTTACCCTTGTGACCCCCTTTGTTTACTGTGCATATTTTCATCCACACATTTATGTATACTGTATATACTCAACTATAAGTCAAGAGGTTTATGCTCCAAAATTGACCCTGGCTTCCTATGGAAAAAAACTCTCCATTTAAATCCACTTGCTTCCTTTCTCAATCTGATGTTAAAACCTCTTCTCCAGCCACTTGGGAATTGGTTGGGAGAGGTCCAGAGAAGGAGAAGGAGGGACAGAAGTGGTATTTCCTTCTTTCCATCCTTCTTTATAGCCCCCTAGGTTTTATCCTCAACTTATCCACAGGTCATATCAAAATCCAGGATTTTGACCCTGAAACCTTCCCTCAACTTATAAATGAGGTCGACTTGTACACGGGTATATACAATATTCATATTTCAACATTTTATAAGGAAACAGCTATCCTTCTCCTCCTTCCCCCATAGCCAAAGGCTCCAAGAAACCTCCTTGCCTTTCTCTTCCTCTCCAGGACAGAAAAGGTTTGGGAGAAAGAGGAATCAGGGCCTCCACATCTTGCACCTCCTTGAGCAATTCTCAGAGCCTTCCTGGGGGTCCTGCCCTATAGTTTGAGAACCACTGCCTTAATGGATTTGTGTAAATATTCAGAAGACTGGTAAATTATATCCCCAGCATCTCTCTCCAAGTAAAAAGAAATGGGAGCAAAATAAGGTCAGTATGTTACCAAGGACTGCTATCAGAAAATAGGGACAGTTTAACCACTGGTGGCGCAGTGGTTAAATGCCTGTACTGCAGCCACTCACTTAAAACCACAAGGTTGTGAGTTCAAGACCAGCAAAGGGGCTCAAGCTTGACTCATGCTTACATCCTTCCAAGGTTGCTAAAATGAGTATCCAGATTGTTGGGAGCAAATTAGCTTACAATTGTAAACCGTTTAGGCACTGCTTAGGCGGTATGAAGCAGTATATAAATGAAGCTTGTTTGTGAAGTTGAACGCTTTCGTGGCCGGCATCCATGGTTTTTTGTGTGTTTTTCAGGCTATGTGGCCATGTTCTAGAAGATTTTCTCTGAAGATGCCAGCCACAGATGCTGGCGAAACGTCAGGAAGAAAATCTTCTAGAACATGGTCACATAGCCTGAGAAAACCCACAAAAAACCATGAAGATTGTTTGTTTGTTTTGTTTGTTTGACAGATCAATAGAGATAATTGTAGCATGTGCCTTTCTCCATAGACGCAAGTTGCCTGCAGCAGACCTTTTCAGCCTGGTGGCTTCCAGATGTGCTTGACTACAATTCTCATCATTAATACCAGAAGGGCCGTGATACTAGGATATATAGTCCAACATATTTAGAAGGTACTGGATTGGGGAAGGCTGAGCTTCAGCCTTTAAGCTGCCTCCTATAAGTTATATTGTCCTGAAATGAAGAAAGCAAAAGAAAAAAAAGGAAAGGGAGAGTGTAAAGGTATTTTGTGCCAAACCTTTGGTGATCTCCTCCTCCTCCTTGTGTGCTGTGCACCATTCTGAGACGAGAAGATGAGTGGCCTTGGATGCAGTCCCTTGGCCTTTTTATCTATCTCTACATTATTGCAAGATCCTGTCTAACTGCTCTCAGCTATATTTTGAAAACAAACATCATTTAAGCAGAATATTTTTATGAAAACTTGTGTCCATTAATTTTTATTTTGAGAGTTTAAACAAATAGCAGGGCAATGTCACATGCCAGAACATGTTTGCTAAACAAAAGTGAGTTGTTTGCACTATCACTCCCCATCTCCACCCCCACCTGGACACACCATTGTCCCTTCCTCATCTTTGGGGGAAAGAAAAATAGGTAAAGGGATGATAGCCCTGTTTATGTATTTGAAGGGGCATCATATTGAGGCTGGAGCAGCAAGCTTGTTTTCTGCGGTTCCAGAGAATAGGACATGGAACAATACATTTAAACTACAGGAAAAGAGATTCCACCTAAACATTAGGAGAAACTTCCTGACAGTAAGAGCTGTTCAACAGGGCACATACTCGGAGTATGATGGAGTCTCTTTCTTTGGAGATCTTTAAATAGAGGCTGGATGGCCTTGCATTGGGGAGCTTTTATTCTGTGTTCCTGTATAGCAGAAGGTTGGACTGGATGGTCCTTGGGGTCTCTTTCAGCTCTATGATTCTATGAAATCATTTCTGACTTATGGCAACCCTAAAGTGACCCTATGAGTTTTTCTTGGCATTTGTTCAGAGGAGGTTTTCCATTGCCTTCCCCTGCGGCTGAGAAAATTTATCCAGTGGGATTCATGGTATCACATGTAACTAAGATGCTAAGTTACTGTTAAACTCTAAATGGCCAAATCTTTTTAACTGTGTTACAGAGCTATAAACTTTATCACACCAAGCTCCTAAGACACCACTTTCCCATTAGTGCAAGAAATGCAAATATATCAGGTTGGGGACAGTGATTATTCCACAGCTCTTCCAAAAAATTGCCACGGTTCTGCCTTGGCTTTTGTGTTTTGCACAATGGCATCCACAGTCTATCTCCTTGCCCTATGCATTTCCCAGCCTTCCTTTATTTATTTCTATTTATTTTTATTTTTAGTACAATTTCACAATCATGGCAATCTATTCAGTTAAAAAAAAGAAAATAAATGGGTGAGAGAAAAATAGTCTGCTTGGGGATAGCGAGCGGGAGGGGGAGAGGCGCAGAATCACATCCACTCACAGCACAGGACCACCCACATATAAGAAATGCTTTGAAAGGAACTTATCATGCATGAACTAACACTGGAAAAGCAGTGCAATTGGAGCACCCCCACAACAGATGAACTACAGATTAGCTACTGGACAGATACAGCATCATGTGGTAAGGTATGGTCACAGACACCACTATCCTGTTCTGATTCCATTTTTCAAGCTTTGTGTGATAAATTCCAGAGTCTCCTCTTATCTAGCTTGGTGCTGCCTCAACATGCAAAAGAAATGAAGGCAAAAACGTGTCACAGCTTAAGCCAGAACTTGAACCATATCATATTCTTCCTCAACCATTTAGTGAGGCCACAGCCCCATAACTATAAACACAACTTAAATATTACAGCTATACCATGAAAGGAGTGATCCTATACCTTACTACATTATAGCGGTAATGTGATTTACTTGTGCCTTCATTATTGAAAATGGAAACTTTTATAATTAATTATCTGTAATTAGTTATTTGCATGCTCTGAAGGAAATGAGTCACTAATCTTAACTGCACCGACCTCAAATGTCTTTTGGATTCCCAGCTCTATTTTGTTTCCCATTACGAAAATATGAAAAGTCTGCTTCAAAGCAAATGTACATTCCCAGAATGTGCTCTGCTCATTAGGAGCACATGCTTCAATTCCAGGAAAGAGGCTTCTGGCATCTTGTACAGGGCTAATCCTTATTGTGATTTAAAGTGCCTGAGTGGGAACTTCTTTTCTCTTTTTTTTGGGTCACGCTCATTGTTTCAATCCCTTGGGGAAAATGTCTGCTCTCTCTTAGTGAAAAATTTAAAGTGATCAATTTTAATCCCTCAAGTGCCGTATTATTTAAGGTTGTGTGTGTGGCTGGAGGCAGAGTTTGTCAAGATCTGACAACTGGTCATGGCCTGCCATCTGTGTCATTATATAATATATAATATAATTATATATATTATAATTATATATATATATCAATATAATTATGAGTCCCCTTAGGTAAGCAGTTCAAATCCTCCACCCGCATCTGAAAACTTGGATCTGGTTCTGTTTCTCCGCATTATTGGGGTGTTGTTTTTTTCCTTCAGTACATAAGATGACTATCTGGAAAAGTTGGAAGGGAATCCTGTAGCACGTTAGAAATTTAGAGGCTGGACAGACTGCCCGGAAATGGGGGGCTGGAGCTGCTTGTTTTTGTTCTCGAGGGATGCCTCAGCAGCCAAACTGCACAGCGTCCCTCTGTATCAAAAAGAATCTGGAAAAAACAGGTTCTTTTAAGTCTGCACGGCGGACATCACAAGTGTGCCATTGGCATACTCTGGCACATCAGTTACATAAGCGATGATTTTTTATTTTAAATTTACTTTTTAAAAACCCTGGGCCTCTCCTTTCTCTTCCCACTGAGCCTTGCCCCACTAAAACCATCCCTTTAGTGTTTTAAAGGGACGCAGATGAATACCAGAGCCCATTTTTTCCAGAAGGCAAATGTTTGGGGAACAGTGGTGTCACCCCCCTCCTTTACATTGTCACCTGGTGTGGCCTGAACCCCCTGCACCCACTAGTGACATCCTTGGTGACAAGTTTCTTTTGGAACTTAAAGGTATTTTGATATGCGTCACTCCATCGTCTGATGGCATTTAGGAAAAGAACTGAAAGGAGCCTCTCCTGGCAAGAGAAAAAGAAGTCTTTGGGAGACTGCTGTATGCAAACAAATAGCAATAGCAAGCACATTTCTATACCACTTATCAGTGCACTTAACAATCTGGGTAAACATCTGGGTACTCATTGTAGCGACCTTAGAAGGATGCAAGCCTGAGTCGAGCTTCAGCCCTTTTGCTAGTATTGAACTCGCAACCTTATGGTTTGTGGGTGAGTGGCTGTAGTAAAGGCATTTAACCACTGCACCACCAGGGTAAGTATAGTGTGGCCTAAATCCTATTGATTTGTCCCAATGAAGATAGACCCATTGAAGTCAGTGTTGAAGGATTTGAACACATAGGTAAATTGAATTGACTCATCTACTCTAATAAGAATTAGCAATAAGAATTCAGGCCTGTGTGTCCTCATACTTACTAAGGGCGGTGTTGCTGGGCCTATGACTGCTCCAGTTGGTGAAGAGTGTGGGTGTGGGTCCAAGGCGCAATAAAGCGCAGACGCTTGAGGATGCTTAACTTTCTTTATTCCAACTTAACAGTTCCCAAACGAGGAAACATGAAAAGACTGGTTACTTCACCATCCGTTTATAACTTCCACCCAAACTCAGTCAAAGGGCTGGTGCCTTCCTCTTCAGGCCCCATCTCTCCAGCAGCTACTCTGGCACAAGCTCCACAGTCAGCAGGCCATCACCTTCCATGTATGTCCCAGAAGAGCCATGGGCCCGGGCCTATTATAGGTCTGGCTTGATAGGGCCCTCTGGTCTTTTCCAAAGCCAAGGGGTGCACCCTTTTAGCAAAGAAGCCTTCTACAGGACAGTCCTGCTCATTCCCACGTCCGCTTCCCTCGCACCTGCCTCACAGGTATCAGCACCCTATCTCTGCCGTCCACGCATCCCTCACCCGGGCCATGATCTCCTCTTCATAGCCTTTCTCCAATCCCCCTTCTGGCGTCTTTCTCCCTCTCCTCTTTTCTAGCCCGCAGACCCGACTCCTCCCCGGACCCCGCCCCGGGCCCAGCTGCCTCCCCTGAGACTATCACCCACCCCTCCTCAACAGCTTCCCCATGGTCCTCTTGTCCATCATCTTCAGGTGTGGGACCCCAACCCAACTCCTTCCCTTTGTCCACGCTTTCACAGGGGGTTATTACTGGATCACTGCTGGGACACATTGAAAAAAGGGAGAGACACTGAAAGGTATGAGAGAAGTGGGAAGAATGCCTTCCTCCCCACCTTGATGAGCTTGAGCTCTTTCTCTTCCAGTGTTTGACTCTCATTGGCCTGTTACAGACAGCCAAAATAAAGCTGCTTCGAGTCACAGTGGAGGTATGGTGTTTCAATGATGCATGCGTCCTAAAAGTCTAGAAGCTTCACCAAAGCTACGCCCCAGTCCTTAGGGCTGGAGCGTGGCTTTGGTGCGACTTCTGGACTCTTAGGACGCATGCATCATTGAAACACCATACCTCCACTGTGACTCGAAGCAGCTTTATTTTGGCTGTCTGTAACAGGCCTCTGTTTGTTCACCAGGAACACCAGAGACATTGGGAGAGATGTGCAGGTCTATCATTTCCTGGGAGAAAGAAAGTTGTGTCCTCCTGTCCTTTCTAGTATAGACAGCTGCTTGCCTAGAGGAGCCCATGAAAAAGGATGACAAGCTTCATGGATGGCCTGAAGCTTGCACACCACTTAGTATACAAGACCCACTAGCAGCTCTGGCTCAGCACAATGCTACTGAAGTGCAGCTTCTTCCTAAATTGAACTGAGTAAAATACAGTCACATCTTGTAACTCCTGGGTACCCTCCTGATGATAAAACTGAAAAAGACCAGGAGTTTAAACAATGATGATAAGGCAGTGTCACCAAATATTAAGCAAAGCAGACTGAACAAATATGAGCTGCTGCCAGTAAATAAGTCTTGTCTGGGGGAACTGCCAAAGTGTTTTTTCAAACTGATCCAGTACACTAAAAAATGGATGAGGCGGTTACTCTTGTTTTTGGATGGGTAGAGGAGGAGAAGTTCAGTCTTTATGCAACCTCTGTGCCTTACATTTATCCTTCTTATCTTACCAGTTGAATACAGTATTCTAGATGGATATCCTTGGAGAGCAGTATCTCACAGAGCAAGACAGTTCAGACTAGATGAAACTATTACTCTGCATTGTTGGGAAGCTGGGCAGTTAAACTAGTCGACAGATTTTATCTGCTATGCACTCCACAACACTGAGATGGGACAAATGCAAGAAAGTAACAACCCAGCACTTTATTCCAGGTAATTGCAGTCTTCAGTTCAAGTGAGTTGCCTGGAATAATATACTTAACATACTCTTAGCATACTGTTCCTTGTCTTTAGAGCAAATAATATGAAACCATTACTAGGTCTTTCTATGGACAATTTAGATTTAAATTCAGTTAAGGAGCTTTCAGATCACAGGCAATTACTAAAAACACTTCAAACCTTAAAACACAACAGATTCCATCTTTAGTTATGAAAAGGAGGCCAAAAAGGATGCCCTCATCACATGCGAGAGGCGGGGCTTCTAGATGTCCCTCGCATGTGACGAGGGTGTCCTCACTGTGCGACGACGAATAGATGGTGCGCATAGCGATGATGTTACTGCTGCGTAACCTGCAGATGGAGCTGCGCAGCAGCAACATGCTCGCATTGCCGCCAGCTGTTTGCAGCGGTGCAAAAAAGAGCCGCTTTTTAGCAGTCCTTTTTTCTTGTATAGCCGCGTCACGCAATTTAGCTGCTGTGGCACGGCTACGCAAAAAAAGAGAGGTGGCTTTCTGGTGATCTGTACCCCGCCAGAGTGTCTCCATTTTGACATTTTGAAAACATAGGAAGGTCTTTATGGCTTCTAAAAAGAAAAATATGAGGCTTTCTATCTAGATTTGTCACCCTTTTATGTGGGAGCAACTATAATAGATGGGAATCTGCTTTCTGAAAGAGGAATACAGTAGTTGTTTCCAGAATCTGGAGAATTTGGCTTCCTCACTGGACTGGACTGCAATACACTATGGCTGGAATTCCACTTATGTAGCAGAAAGCCCTAAGGAACACAGCAGACACTTACAAGACTGCACTGCATAACTTTTACAAATGGATATGACAGCTGGCAGCTCCCATGTCAGGGGAACAGCAGTTCCACTCTGGATTTTAGACTGAATGTTAGAGCTATCCCAGATTAGAGTTAGATTTCAGAAGCTTGGATAGCTTTTTCAAAGTTCACTCTGGATTCACTGACCCCTGTCTGAGAACTCACCATCTGGCACTGTAAATACTGCTAAAGACCTGGATATTTCTTTTAAAAGTGCCACATTTCATTTTATGAAAGAAATCTGGTGTGTGGAGAAGGAGCATCACAAGTCAGTGGTGCAGTTTCAAATACCTGGTTGCTCTTTCTACAATTGATTCTTGACTCCTTCTACATGAGGTCCACCACCTTTTTATCTGCTACATTGCGAGAGGATGGTTCAGAAAGGATTTTATTGAAGCCAGAGGGAGGGAGGAAAGTAGGGAGGGGAAGCACTATTTCTTTAAAGTATCTCTTCAAGGTGAAGATGATATCTGTAGGATAAGATTCTACACTTTGGATAGCTTCTTCCAAATTCAGACTATAATCTACTGTCCTACTAACCCACTGACATGGAAGTCACTAGCCACCACTGTTCTCAGGAGAAGTGCATAAAGCCACTTCTCTTGCTTCCTATATCCACCTTTCCTGTGACATCTTTTGGCACAGCCCCTAGCTCCCAAGTGTCACTGTGTAAACAAACATCAATACGTACAACTGGCTACATAATACTTCCCTGTTTCCCTCTATCTCACCTTCCTCTGTTCATCTGCTGCACTTAAATCTTTGGCTGTAAGCTTCTCAGGGGAGGAACCTATATTTTTTATGTTGTAAAGCACCCAGCACAAGTGTCATCCTCTGAACCCATATTTTATTTCCCCTCTCTCATGTACTAGAACACTTCAGTTCAGAAATCTAGGCTTGAGTAGTGAAAACCAGAAAACATTGATTCAGCAACTATGGAGCAGTACAGAGTGTCAATAAGAGGTGCCGGGGAGGCTCCTCTCCTTGCTCCACAGCAGCGCCGTAGCAACCAAATTGTGTGGCGCTGCTGCACAGCAAGAACGGAGCATGCGGAAGTGTGTGCGATGACGTGCCGGCAGCGCAGCCCCGTTTGGACGCTGTGCTGCTGGCACATCATCGCTGCGTGCACCATCTGCATGGTGCCGTGCAGCTGCTGCGCGCCCATGATGTTCTAGGGTTGGGGGCATGTGCATGCCTCACCCCTGAGCAACCCTAGCACGTCATGGGCATGCCACAAAGGGCCTGTCTGTACTGGCCCTATAAATGTTCTCCATAGACATACATTGCCAGGACTGAGAAACCATTGTTAACACAGTACAATGAAAGCATACAGTAATTCAAATATTGAGCAGGCTGACACCCCATTTACCCATCAGATCAAATAATCTCACTTTCTCCTGTTTTCCCCAACTGCCTCACCTTTCACCCTGTACCATGCATTCTCATGTGACTGACTTTGAAACTCCAGGCACAGTCTCCCCACCCTTTCCCATCCACTTGTTAACCACCAAAGGAATATGAGCAACAGCCTTACCAATTAACTATATCTCCCATCATCCAGTATTCGTACCATATAATATGTTGCAAGCAACCAAAGCAAAGCTATGGCAGGCAAACCTGACCCTATTAAACATGGCGGACAACTTGAAAGACTCCACTCCTGACATTCTCTGGATTGGATTGAAAAACTGAAGGCAAGTGGCAACTATCTACAGCCCTATCTAATCAAGGAGGCCTCCAGATGTTAGCCAGGGTCTTAGACAGGGTCTGTTTTATCCAAGCATAGCAAGATCTTCATTTTCTAGTTTAGGTTCTGCTTCAAAAGCTTCTAGCACGTGAAGTCTGCTGGCAGACGTTCTGTGCTATGACTCACTCCCTAAAGCGTGCAATAAGAATGACTTTTTAAAATGATAACCATCACACAGTTTAAGTTTGGTAGATTAACTTCACACACTTGCTAAACAAAGGTCACCTGAGTTGCCTATGTTTGTTTTGAGGGCTGTCGTCTTTTATAGTTCTGTACTGCCAGCATATACTTGCTGAATTGTGTAGATTTCTGTTCTGAACAGGTTCAACTGGTACCAGCTTGAGTGATACAAAGACAGCAGAAACAACTTGCTTGAGGGAATGTCTTCATATTATTTTTTCCAGCAGGAGTAAGTTTAGAACAATCACATGGCACAATGCCTCACTTTGTTACGAGGTTGTAAGGAGAAAGTACCTACAACAGTCTTAGAGACAGTACAGTAACAGGAGATGGGCATACATCTGGGGAAGAACACCACCAACATTGTTCAACTGTCAGTTTTTCCTTAGTTTGGGCATGATATGTTACAGTGACAGGTTCTCTGTGGAACACATATCCAACATTCGGTTAGGGACATACACAGGCATAACTTGCATTAAGCATTCTGAGTATTTTTATTGGACATTGCACAGAGCTGGATGGCTGACAGGAATGGAAATGGAGGTCTACCTTAGGAACATTAGAGGCCCCACTATGGAGCATGCATAGACCCAATGCAGATGACATACCACTACACATCATATTGCAAACTGTAATTGTACAACAGCATGTCTGCCTTGTGCATTTAGCAGTGATCCACATACGTTGTGCTACAGTGGCATCCAACATTTGTTGTTGCTTTTTGTTGTTAACTGCCTTCATGTTGACTTTGATCTATGGCGACCCTTTGAATGAGAGACTTCCAAGTCACCCTCTCCTATACAGCCCAGTTCAGCTCTTGCAGATTCATGGCTGTGGCTTTTCTGAATCTATCCATCTGGAATGCAGTTTTCTTTTCCTGTTGCCCTTAACTTTAAAAAACATTATACAGTGCATGCTTTCCTTATGTGGGGGTCTGTTCCGCCCCCCCCCCCCCCACGTAAGGCAAAAAATGCTGGAGCCCGATTAGAAGTAATGGGTCTCATTCCCATGGTGCGCCACGGGTCATGCGCCCCATTACTTCTTCCAGACATGCCAAAGCTTCTCTGGCGCAGGCTTCCAGCGTATGTTGGAAGCTGCATATGGTGTGTCGGCATATGGAGTGCCCATGTATAACACAGGCGCACTGTAGTTTCTTTTAGGGGCTCTACAGACCAGCCAAAAAGGCCGGCATGGGGTGGAATGGTGGCATGGTGGTCACATGCCCTGACTCCACCCCAAACTGCCATCATGCTGCCTGCCCACCCACCTGCCTGCCCAGACAATGGGTAGCCTCGTGGCATTGTGACAGCTTGGCAACTACATGCCGCACACCAAAAGGAGCACCAAAAAGTGCCACCGTGTGACAAGGGTGGCTTTTTTCCATTCCTAAAAGGAGAGGCATTTTGCTGCTTCTTTTGGGGGCAGAAAAATGCCAGATTGGGGCCATGGCATGTGGTTGCCACAGCCCCGATCCAGTGAGCAAGGGGGGGGTGCAGAGCAGCTCCTTGGGGGCAGTCTATTTTGCCCCTAAGTGAGTCATCTTTGCTCAGGCCTAATTTGTTCTAGGACCAACCCATTGGTCTTTTTAGCTGTCCATGGTATTCTAAGAACTCCAATGTATACAACATAACCATTGTGTAATGCTAGCAGAATATACAGTTAATATCCTTGAGTGCGCAATGCAGATTCTTGGCCATCTGTTGCTGTAAAGTACCCACCACTTCTCACCTCACTTATCGTGTGACATCTGTAGATTGTTGTGGAAAGAAAAGTGGAGTGTGGGTGGCATGTCTAATTGCTCAGTAGTGAACAAACCTTCAAAACAAACATATGTGGTTTGCTTTGATATTTGGAAAGTAAATCTGGCCACAGAATTTCTGGAGCTACATATCTTTATTTTACACTGAATTACTTTCCTTCTTGCTCTCAAACTGGGATTCAAGGTGGCTTATAAAAGGACTAAACCTAGGTAAAGTCTAAAAAAAAATCATGTTTTAATACTAGAACAAAATGAAACAAGCTATATTCTCAGAAGTTGTTGCTGTGGGCCTTCAAGTCATTTCTGACTTATGAGAACCTATCATGTGGCTTTCTGGGGCTGAGAGCATGTGACTCACCCAAGGTCACCCAATGGGTTTCTATGGCCAAGTGGGAGAATCCAACCCCGATCTCTAGAGTCCAATGCTCAAATCACTACATCATGCTGGCTCTCAATATCAGAATACCACTGAATTAAAAGTACAACAGTAAGAAATGTACAGCATCAGCCATTAAAAGCCTTTTCCTCGGCAGCCAGGCACTTGTTAATAGCTCACTCAAAGGAGGTCTTTGTCTGCTGGTGGAAGAACAAAAGGAAGGTCAGCCTAGCTTCCCTGGAAAGGAATTCCACAGCCTGAGATTAGCCAGTAATACAATTCTTCCCTGTGTCCTCTGAGAGTGGCAGGACTTAGAGCAGTGATTCCCAAACTATGGTCCTCCAGCTGTTTTGGACTTCAGTTCCCAGAAGCCCCAGCCAGCTTGGCCAACAGTCAAGAGGTCTGGGACCTGGAGTCCAAAACCTCTGGAATACCAAAGTTTGGGAACCACTGACTTAGAGGAAGTTCTCCTCTGCATATGATAGCATCTGCATGTGATTCAAAAATGTCCAACTTGCTGAAGTTTAAAGGAAATGCTGCTGTGAAGCTGCAACCATGTCTGTATAGCTAAGGTCCTGTTTGGATCCTCCACCTATCTACCCTCCTCCCTAACTGTCATCGTTCGGCCTCTGAGGGAGAGAGAAGGCTGGCCCAGTACCATCAGGGGCTAGCCTCAAGAAAGAGGCTCCTCCCTCCCTGTCATCTTTTGGCTTCTGAGGGAGAGAGAAGGCTGGTCCAGTACCATCAGGGGCTAGCCTGAAGAAGGAGGCTCCTCCCTCCCTAACTGTCATCTTTCTGAGGGAGAGAGAAGGCTGCGCCCAGTACCATCAGGGACTAGCCTGAAGAAAGAGGCTCCTCCCTCCCTAACTGTCATCTTTCGCCCTCTGAGGGATGAGAGAAGCGCTGGCCCAGACCATCAGGGGCGAGCCTGAAGAAAGGAGCTCCTCCCTCCCTAACTGTCATCTTTGGCTCTGAGGGGAGAGAAGGCTGGCCCAGTTCCATCAGGGCGGCCTGAAAAGAAGGCTCCTCCCTCCCTAACCTGTCATCTTTTGGCCTCGAGAGAGTAGGCTGGCCCATACCCATCAGGGGTGGCCTGAAGAAGGAGGCTCCTCCCCCCTAACTGTCATCTCTTCGGCTCTGAGGGAGAGAGTAGGCTGGGCCCAGTTCCATCAGGGCTAGCCGTAGACGGAAGGCTCCCCTCCCTAACTGTCATCTTTCGGCCTCTGAGGGAGAGAGAAGGCTGGCCCAGTACCATCAGGGGCTAGCCTAAGAAAGAGGCTCCTCCTCCCTAACTGTCATCCTTCGGCCTCTGAGGGAGAGAGAAGGCTGGCCCAGTACCATCAGGGCTACCCAAAGAAAGAGGCCCTCCCCTCCCTAACTGTCATCTTTGGGCCTCTGAGGGAGAGAGAAAGGCTGGCCGACCATCAGGGGCTAGCCGAAGAAGGAGGCCCTCCCTCCCTAACTGTCATCTTTTTGCCTCTGAGGGAGAGAGAAGCTGGCCCATCCATCAGGGGCTACCAAGAAAGGCTCCTCCCTCCCTAACTGTCATCTTTTGGCCTCTGAGAAGAAATCCCTACATCAGGGGCAGCCGAAGAAGGAGGCTCCTCCCTCCCTGTGATGACTGGTTCTCCAGTCACCTGAGGCTTCTCCTGAACTGAACAAAGGGTTAATTGTGGGAGGAGGTGCATGCTAATGAGAGATGACATCACATGCTAATGAGCTGTGGCATCATAGCTGAAGAAGGCTCACTTGGCCAATCAACAGAGCCAGAGCGGCAGTTTTCAAAAAGTTTACAAGAAGGGCTTTAAATACCCCCTGTAGGACCATGTGTCCTTGTTCTCCTCCATCTTGATCCTCTCCTGAGGGGGGAACCAGATGCTGTCTCTTGGAGTCTGGAGACACAGACTCAGGGGACGCAGGTCGAGAGGCAAGGGGCCCTCCCTGCATCCAGGACCTCAAAAGAATACAACCCATCTTCTGTGAGTAGTTAGGATGTGTTAGCTGTGCGTTTAGGCCTTTTGTTATTTTTAACAATGGCTTGTGGAAATGAACTCTTTGCAACTATGCTTTTCTAGACCTGCATAAGCAAGGTGGCCTCTGCACGAATGATATCTTCCTATCCATGCTATTTCTTTAAATAAACTCCTTTCTTTTTAAAGTATCAGCTGTCTCTCTCTTGCTCCTGTACCGTGCCTGGAACTCGGCTACTGATTGCTCTGGGGTAGTACAGACAGAAACTAATCTCTCTCCTCTCCTCTCTCTTATTCCTCACAAGTCCCAGTGGTGTGTGGGGAAGGGGTAGCTGTGGAGCTACTATAAATATAATTAATAATTTAATGTTCATTCACTGGGGGGGTGGCAGCGCGACTAGGGACCTCCGGGGTCTCATTCTGCTCCAACAGGGAGCAAGAATGGAGATCTAGGAGATCCAAGAGGAAAAGTGGTGACAAGAGGGGACTCCCTGGGAGTAAGGGCCACGCACAGGCGCCAAGGGCTCCAGGAAAGGCCCCCAAGTCCACCACCCATGGTTGGCAGCAGTGGTTTTCGGACTTTGGAAGCATTGGTTGCTAGGCAAGGGGTGTTTCCGCTTTGGGAGCTAAGTGCAGCTAGGTACTTTAAAGAGAGGTTGGTTCTTTGGCTCTGGTCTCTCTCTTCTCTCACTCTCTCTTCTTCTCTGCTCGTGGGGGCGGGAAAAGAAAACTCTGCTGAATTCTTCTCTTTCTGTTTCCTCTCTCTCCCTTACAGGTGGGGGGAGAGGGAAGGAGGATTTTATTCTTTTCTTTTGCTCTGGTGTGAGGAAAAGGGGGGTACCCTGCCTTTTCACACAGAGAGTAGGCTTGTGGGTGTTTTTTTTTTCCCCTTTGGTTCTTTTCCTCGTCTCTTGGTGGGACAAGAGGGGGAAAGAGGCACAAGGTTAGAGGACCCCTGTTGCCTGTGGTGTGTTTGCGGCTGTTGTGCTAGGAGACGAGGGGGGGGCAAGTGTTTGCCCGCAGCATCCTTCAAGCAAACAGCCGGGCTTGAGTTTGCTGAAGCGGTATCTGATCGCTGGGTACAGACAAGGAATTGCAGTTGCCAGTGAGATTTTTCTTTCTCTCTCTTTTTCTCTCTCCCGAAAGGGGAGAGGAGCCAGAGGTCCTTTGATCTCGGGCTTGGCTGGCAAACAGGGCAATATAAGTTGGTATTTATGGCCTAGGAAGGATGTTTCTGGTGTCCTTCTTCCTCTTTCTGACTAGGAAAGGGGAGGGGGATTTTTAGCCCACTCAAGGAGGGGCTGTTTCTTTTCTCTGGCTAAAGGAAAGGAGGGGTCAGTGGGCTTTCAAAAACAAAAGGACCATTTTTTTTTCCTGTGGCTACTGACACCTGGAAACACCATCTAGTGGTGGATTGAAAACTGCACGATATACAGTTGAGGTTTCTGATCGTTGTTTTCTCTCTTCTCCCTCTCACCTCTGGCTCACAGTGTGCAGTTGGTTACGCACACCCTCCCATTTCAGCAAGCCATTGTGGTTTTTTTTATTATTATTGCTTTCGCGTGCTTACATTATAGCTAGCAGTTAGTCCATTCTTCTGCGCTGTGGCAGGTCACGCCCATGAGCGGGAGAACCACCCTACCACACCCTCGGGGGGGGGGGTTCCACACCCTCAAGGAGGATGATGCATCGTCTACCACGAGCCACCTCCCCCCTTTCATGGATGTGTGGGCCCAATGACTAAGATGCTCACGGACGTGCAGCAGAAGATGTTCTCTGAACTGCACCGTCATGTGTGACCAGAACGCCATTGTGACTGAACTTGGCTAATCGGAGACCCAGAATCGAGCCTACACCTGCACCAAAACCAGTGCGGAATGAGGCCGACTACGAGACTTCCCCGTCTACAAGGAGGGCGAGACTTTGAAAGTTTCCTCATAGGTTTTCGGCGAGGCTTGTGCGCACCATGGGGTCCCTGAAGACCAATACATGCCATGAAATGCGCCCACACCTGTCTGGGGTCCTCCGACAAGTGGAAACCAGCATGTCGTAAGGAAATGGGCAACTTTCAACTCTTGTGGAAGCTGGCACGGAGAACGCCTAGGTGTCCCACACCTGAAGCAGCGAGGAAACGCTTCAGGCCAACATACAGAGAAAACCAACTTCATCTGAGATGGATCTGCGTATGAATCCAAGGTAGGAGAGAGCTCGTGGTTCAAGTGACTAAAGCGACTTCAGTGGAGGAGATCTGCATTCTCATTGACCTGGAGCAGTTCTTGGCACATTTCCTTCTGAGGTGGGCTTGTGCGGACGGATCCTGAGAAAGTTTGAAGGAGCGGCAAGGGCGGCGAGCAATACCGTGAATTAAGATGGGGACCAGCCGGAAGAAAGGAGGGGAGAAAGAAGGCTGGCCCAGTTCCATCAGGGGCTAGCCTGAAGAAGGAGGCCCCCCTCCCTAACTGTCATCTTTCGGCCTCTGAGGGAGGAGAGAGGCTGGCCCAGTACCATCAGGGGCTGAGCCTGTAGACGGAGGCTCCTCCCTCCATAACTGTCATCGCGGGGGCCTCTGAGGGAGAGAGAAGGCTAGCCCAAGTTCCATCAGGGGCTAGCCTGTAGACGGAGGCTCCTCCCTCCCTAACTGTCATCTTTCGGCCTCTGAGGGAGAGAGAGGGCGGCCCATACCACAGGGGCTAGCCTGTAGATGGATGCTCCTCCCTCCCTAACTGTCATCGTTCGGCCTCTGCGGGAGAGAGAAGGCTGGCCCAGTACCATCAGGGGCTAGCCTGAAGAAGGAGGCTCCTCCCCCCTAACTGTCATCTTTCGGCCTCTGAGGGAGAGAGAAGGCTGGCCCAGTTCCATCAGGGGGTAGCCTGAGAAGGAGGCTCCTCCCTCCCTAACTGTCATCTTTCGGCCTCTGAGGAGAGAGTAGGCTGGCCCAGGACCACCAGGGCACCCGAAGAGGAGGCTCCTCCCTCCATACTGTCATCTTTCGGCCTCTGAGGGAGAGAGAAAGGCTGGCCCAGTTCATCAGGGGCTAGCCTGGAGAAGGAGGCTCCTCCCTCCCTAACTGTAATCTTTCGGCCTCTGAGGGAGAGAGAAGGCTGGCCAGTACAATCAGGGGCTAGCCTGAGAAGGCGCTCCCCCCCTAACTGGTCATCGTTGGGGCCTCTGGGGAGAGAAAGGCTGGCCCGTTCCATCAGGGCTAGCCTGGAAAAGAGGCTCCTCCCTCCCTAACTGTCATCTTTCTGCCTCTGAGGAAGAGAGAAGGCTGGCCCATTAAATCAGGGGCTAGCCCGAAGAAAGATGCGCTCCGCTCCCTAACTGTCATCTTTGGCCTCTGAGGGAGAGAGAAGGCTGGCCCATTCCATCAGTGGCTAGCCTGAAGAAGGAGGCTCCTCCCTCCCTAACTGTCATCTTTCGGCCTCTGAGGGAGAGAAGTAGGCTGGCCCAGGACCATCAGGGGGCTAGCCCGAAGAAGGAGGCTCCTCCCTCCCTAACTGTCAGCCTTTCGGCCTCGAGGGATAGAGAGGCTGGCCCAGTTCCACCATCAGGGCTACCTGAAGAGGGCTCCTCTCTCCCTAATGTGTCACTCTTTCGGCCCTGAGGGGAAGAGAAGGCTGGCCCATTACCATTCAGGGGCTGGCCTGAAGAAGGAGGCTCCTCCCTCCCTAACTGTAATCTTTTGGCCTCTGAGGGAGAGAGAAGGCTGGCCAGACTCATCAGGGGCTAGCCGGTAACGGAGGCTCCTCCTCCATAACTGTCATCGTTGGGCTCTGAGGGAGAGAAGGCGTAGCCCAGTTCCATCAGGGGCTAGCCTGTAGAGGGATGCTTCCTCCCTCCATAACTGTCATCGTTGGTGCCGTCTGAGGGAGAGAGAAGGCTGGCCCAGTTCCATCAGGGGCTAGCCTGAAGAAGGAGGCTCCTCCCTCCCTAACTGTCATCTTTCGGCCTCTGGAGGCAGAGAGAAGGCTGGCCCAGTTCCATCAGGGGCTAGCCGAAGAAGGAGGCTCCTCCCCCATAACTGTCATCTTTCGGTCTCTGAGGGAGAGAGTAGGCTGGCCCAGTTCCATCAGGGGCTAGCCTGTAGATGGAGGCTCCTCCCTCCCTAACTGTCATCGTTCGGCACCTCTGGGGGAGAGAGAAGGCTGGCCAGTTTCCATCAGGGGCTAGCCTGTAGACGCAGGCTCCTCCCTCCCTAACTGTCATCGTTCGGCCTCTGAGGGAGAAGAAGGTGGCCCAGTTCCATCAGGGGCTAGCCTGAAGAAGGAGGCTCCTCCCTCCCTAACTACATCTTTGGCCTCTGAGGAGAGAGAAGGCTGGCCCAGTTCCATCAGGGGCTAGCCTGTAGACGGAGGCTCCTCCCTCCCAACTGTCATCGTTGGCCTCTGAGGGAGAGAGAAGGCAGCCCAGTTCCATCAGGGGCTAGCCGTGTAGTGGATGCTCCTCCCTCCATAACTGTCATCGTTGGGCCTCGTGAGGAGAGAGAAGGCTGGCCCAGTTCCATCAGGGGCTACCTGAAGAAGGAGGCTCCTCCCTCCCAACTGTCAGCTTCGGCCTCTGAGCAGAGAGAAGGCTGGCCCAGTTCCATCAGGGGCTAGCCTGAAGAAGGAGGCTCCTCCCTCCTAACTGTCATCTTTCGGCCTCTGAGGGAGAGAGTAGGCTGGCCCAGTTTCCATCAGGGGCTAGCCTGTAGATGGAGGCTCCTCCTCCCTAACTGTCATCGTTCGGCCTCTGAGGGAGAGAGAAGGCTGGCCCAGTTCCATCAGGGGCTAGCCTGTAGACGCAGGCTCCTCCCTCCCTACTGTCATCGTTCGGCCTCTGAAGGAGAGAGAAGGCTGGGCCCAGTTCCATAGGGGCTAGCCTGAAGAAGGAGGCTCCTCCCTCCCTAACGACGCTTTTCGGGCCTCTGAGGGAGAGAGAAGGCTGGCCCAGTTCCATCAGGGCTAGCCTGTAGACGGAGGCTCCTCCCTCCCTAACTGTCATCGTTGGGCCTCTGAGGGAGAGAGAAGGCTAAGCCCCATTCCATCAGGGCTAGCCTGTAGATGGATGCTCCTCCCTCCATAACTGTCATCGTGGGCCTCTGAGGGAGAGAGAGGCGTGGCCCAGTCCATCAGGGGCTAGAGCCCGAAGAAGAGGCTCCTCCTCCCTAACTGTCATCTTTCGGCTCTGAGGCCAGAGAGAAGGCTGGCCCATATCCAGCGGGCTAGCCTGAAAGGAGGCTCCTCCCCCATAACTGTCATCTTCGGTCTCTGAGGGAGAGAGTAGTGCTGCCCAGTTCACAGGGGCTAGCCGGTGATGAGCTCTTCCTCCCTAACTGTCATCGTTCGCCTCTGAGGAGGAGAAGGCTGGCCCAGTACCATCAGGGGCTAGCCGTAGACGCAGGCTCCTCCTCCCTAACTGTCATCGTTCGGACCTCTGAGGAGAGAGAAGGCTGGCCCAGTTCCATCAGGGGCTAGCCGAAGAAGGAGGCCCTCCCTCCCTAACTATCATCTTTCGGCCTCTGAGGGAGAGAGAAGGCTGGCCCAGTTCCATCAGGGGCTAGCCTGTAGACGGAGGCTCCTCCCTCCCTAACTGTCATCGTTCGGCCTCTGAGGGAGAGAGAAGGCTGGCCCGTACCATCAGGGGCTAGCCTGTAAGACGGAGGCTCCTCCCTCCCTAACGGTCATCGTTCGGCCTCTGAGGGAGAGAGAAGGCTGGCCCAGTACCATCAGGGGCATCCAAAGAAAAGAGGCTCCTCCCTCCCTAACTGTCATCTTTTGGCCTCTGAGGGAGAGAGAAGGCTGGCCCAGTTCCATCAGGGCTAGCCTGAAGAAGGAGGCTCTCCCTCCCTAACTGTCATCTTTAGCCTCTGAGGGAGAGAGTAGGCTGGCCCGGACCATCAGGGCTAGCCGAAGAAGGAGGCTCCTCCCTCCCTAACTGTCACTTTTGGCCTCTGAGGGAGAGAGAAGGCTGGCCCAGTTCCATCAGGGGCTAGCCTGAAGAAGGAGGCTCCTCCCTCCCTAACTGTCATCTTCGGCCTTGAGGGAGAGAGAAGGCTGGCCCAGTTACCATCAGGGGCTAGCCTGTAGAGGAGGCTCCTCCCTCCTAACTGTCATCGTTGGGCCTCTGAGGGAGAGAGAAGGCTGGCCCAGTTCCATCAGGGGCTAGCTTGAAGAGAGGCTCCTCCCTCCCTAACTGTCATCTTTCGGCCTCTGAGCAGAGAGAAGGCTGGCCCGTACCATCAGGGGCTAGCCTGTAGTGGGGCTCCTCCCTCCCTAACTGTCATCGGTCGGCCTCGATGAGAGAGAACGCTGTCCCAGTACCATCAGGGGCTAGACTGAAGAAAGAGGGTCCCCCCTCCCTAACGGTCATCTTTTGGCCTCTGAGGGAGAGAGAAGCTGGCCCAGTACCATCAGGGCTAGCCTGAAGAAGAGGCTCCTCCCTCCCAACTGTCATCTTTGCCTCTGAGGAGAGAGAAGGCTGGCCCAGTATCCATCAGGGGTAGCCTGAAGAAAGAGGCTCCTCCCTCCCTAACTGTCATCTTTTGGACTCTGAGGGAGAGAGAAGGCTGGCCCAGTTCCATCAGGGGCTAGCCGAAGAAGGAGGCTCCCCCTCCCTAACTGTCATCTTTTTGCCTCTGAGGGAGAGAGAAGGCTGGCCCAGTACCATCGGGGCTAGCCTG
Organism: Sceloporus undulatus; assembly: GCF_019175285.1. Lineage (NCBI taxonomy): Eukaryota > Metazoa > Chordata > Lepidosauria > Squamata > Phrynosomatidae > Sceloporus > Sceloporus undulatus. The sequence goes on along the minus strand of NC_056523.1, from coordinate 113,208,784 downwards.
AAGAAGGAGGCTCCTCCCTCCCTAACTGCATCTTTTCGGCCTCTGAGGTGAGAGAGAAGGCTGGCCCAGTACCATCAGGGGCTACCCTGTAGGATGGAGGGCTCCTCCCTCCCTAAATGTCATCTTTTGGCCTCAGAGGGAGAGAGAAGCTGGCCCAGTACCATCAGGGGCTAAGCCCGAAAAAGAGGCTCCTCCCGCCCTAACTGTTCAATCTTTGGCCTCTGAGGCAGAGAGAAGGCTGGCCCATTTTCATCAGCTAGCCTGAAGAAGGAGGCTCCTCCCTCCCTAACTGTCATCTTTTGGGCCCTCTGAGGGAGAGAGTAAAGGCTGGCCCAGTATCCATCAGGGGCTGCCTGAAGAAGGAGGCTCCTCCCTCCCTAACTGTCATCTTTCGGCCTCTGAGGGAGAAGAGTAGCTGGCCCAGTTCAATCAGGGGCTAGCCGGTAGACGGAGGCTCCTCCCTCCCTAACTGTCTCAATATCGGCCTCTGAGGGAGAGAGAAGGCTGCCCTTCCATCAGGGCTAGCCTGAAGAAGGAGCCCTCCTCCCTCCCTAACTGTCATCTTTTCGGCCTCTGAGAGAGAGAAAGGCTGCCCAGTTCCATCAGGGGGCTAGCCTGTAATGGAGGCTCCTCCCTCCTAACTGTCATCGTTCGGCCTCTGAGGGAGAGAGAAGGCTGGCCCAGTACCATCAGGGGCTAGCCTGTAGACGTGGCTCCTCCCTCCCTAACTGTCATCGTTCGGCCTCTGAGGGAGAGAGAAGGCTGGCCCAGTACCATCAGGGGCTACCCGAAGAAAGAGGCTCCTCCTCCCTAACGTCATCTTTTGGCCTCTGAGGGAGAGAGAAGGCTGGCCCAGTTCCAGCAGGGCAGCCTGAAGAAGGAGGCTCCTCCCCCCATAACTGTCATCTTTCGATCTTCTGAGGGAGAGCGTAAAGGCTGGCCCAGTTCCATCAGGGGCTAGCATAGACGAGGCCCCCCCTCCCTAACTGTCATCGTTCGGCCTCTCGAGGAGAGAGAAGGCTGGCCCAGTCCATTCAGGGGCTAGCCTGTGAACGAGGCTCCTCCCTCCCTAACTGTCATCTTTCGCCTCTGAGGGAGAGAGAAGGCTGGCCCAGTTCCATCAGGGGCTAGCCTGAAGAAGGAGGCTCCTCCCTCCCTAACTATCATCTTTCGGCCTCTGAGGGAGAGAGAAGGCTGGCCCCAGTCACATCAGGGGCTAGCCTGTAGACCAGGGGTAGGCAAAACCTTTTTGACTGGGGGCCGGGTTGCTGTCCCTCAGACAACTGGGGGGCCGAAGCCAAAAAATAAATAAATAAATATTTTTTGGAAAATTAAATATATAAATAAACAGGACAAATGTGGACAAATTTTCAATGGAGGACACTTTTTTTTTAAAAAAAATGGAGGACACGTGAAAAAAATGGCTGCTTTTTTAAAATGTTAATGCAAATGCATGTTTCTCGGAGGCTTCTATGACAATTGCCCCCCAAAGGCCCCAGCGCAATCGGTACAGGACCAGGCCGGGGGCGCGTTCCATCAAGGGACTAGCTGGTAGACGGAGGCTCCTCCCTCCATAGCCGGTCATACTTTGGGCCTCTGAGGGAGAGAGAAGGCGGGCCCAGTCCACCAGGGGCTTAGCCTGAGAAGGAGGCTCCCCCTCCCTAACGGCATCTTTCGGCCTCTGAGGGAAGAGAGAAGGCTGGCCCAGTACCATCAGGGCTAGCCTTTAGATGGAGGCTCATCCCTCCTAACTGTCATCGTCGGCCTCTCAGGGAGAGAGAAGGCTGGGCCCAGTACCATCAGGGGTAGCCTGAAGAAAGAGGCTCCCTCCCTAACTGTCATCTTTTGGCCTCTGAGGGAAGAGGAAGGCTGGCCCAGTACCATCAGGGGCTAGCCTCAAGAAAGAGGCTCCTCCCTCCCTAACTGTCATCTTTTGGACTCTGAGGGAGAGCGGGAAGGCTGGACCGCAGTAACTATAGGGGGTAGCCTGAAGCAGAAAGAGGCTTTTCTCCCGCACTCTAAACTGCATCTTTTGGCCTCGAGGGAGAGAGAAGGCTGGCCCGAGTACATCAGGGGGTGCGCTTGTAAGAAGGATGCTACTCCCTCCCATGTCATCTTTTACGGGCCTATGAGGGAGATGAGAAGTGCTGGCCCAGTTTCTATCAAGGGCCGCCTGGAAGAACGAGCTTCCTCCCTCTAACTGTCACTCTTTTGGCCGTACCTCTGTTCTCTCTTTCCTTTTTTCCTTGTGGAGAGAATGGCTTGGCCCCACCGTCCATGCTAGTACCATTCAGGCTAGCTGAAGAAAGAGGGCTCCTCCCTCCCTACCTGTCAATCTTTTGGGCCTTGAGGGAGAGAGAATTGCTGGACCAGTTCCATAACGGGGCTAGCCTTGTGCGAAGGAGGCTCATCCCTCCCTACCTGTCATCTTCGCCTCTGAGGGAGAGTAAGAAGGCTGGCCCAGTTCCATCAGGCGCTGGCCTGAAGAAGAGGCCCTCCCTCGGTCCATCTGCCTTGAGTCCAGGCCTTCCTCAGAGGGAGAGAAGAATGCTTAGGACCTGATTTCCCTCCCCCCTCACCCATTCCCTCTCCTTTGTGTCTTTGTCTTTTCGATTGTAAGCGCTGTGGAGGGAACTGGTCGTTATCCCATACTATATGTTAACACCGCTCGATTCCCAGTGATTGGCGGTATTATTAAATAAAAAAAACCTATTACTTATATTATTATTATTATTCTATTATTATTATTATTATTAATATACCCTGCGTCCTGCATTTCATCTGTTCTCGTTCTCTTCCTATATTTAAAGGATGGAACCTTAATGAAACTTAGGTTGAACTTTATCTACTGCTTTAAAGCACTGTTCTCAACCTTCCTAATGCTGTGACCCTTTAATATAGTTCCTCATGTTGTGGTGACCCGCAACCATAAAATTGTGGTGTCCCAGTACCTAAGACCATCGGAAATATGTGTTTTCCTATGGTCTTAGGCGACCCCCGTGAAAGGTTCATTCAGCCCCCAAAGGGGTCATGACCCACAGGTTGACAACTGCTGCTTTAAACATAACTGAATCTGAACATGAGATTTGCTCTCCTCCCTCCTTTATACCTCTACAGTACAATCCATGTGTTAGCAGACAAAAGCTAATGCTCCAACGCTTAACATATGGATGGTACTGTCAAGCACTTCTACAGCTCCTGTGGGTGCCAGCTGGCAAACTGAGGACTGTATCGCATGAAGCTCATAAGGTGCCACAATCCCATTTCTCAAACAAATACAAACATGCTAAGTTGGAGACAATTATTATCACACAGCTCTTCAAAAGTGCAATGGTGCTGCTTCTCCCAGTCTCTGCCTTTCTCAGCTGGCATCTATAGGCCAACCTCCCTACCCTAATCCCTTCCCAGCATGCTTTTAGAATGCCTTTTTTATTTCTAGCACAACTCTGCAATAATGGCAATTCATTACATTAAAAGGGGAGGGGGAAGAGAAAGAAAGAAAGAAATGGAATAGTGAGGGGAAAGAGGAGGAAAAGAGCACAGCCGTATCTACTTCCACCACACGATTATCTGCATATCGGAAGTGCTTCTGGAGGAACATATCACAATCTATCAATAGTGAAAAAGCAGCACGATTGGGGGCATTTATGGGTTTTGCCCATCAACTAAAGGGAGCACTTCAGCAGCGGATGGACAACAGACCAGCTACTGGACAGGCACAGCATCATGTAATAAAATACATCCACAGATACTTCTATCCTGCTCTACTTCCAGTTTTGAAGCCTGGTGTGATAAAGTTCTAAGAGTGCTGTTTATAAAAATGGCCAAAGGTAACTGCAGGCAAAAGGCACGGGTGGCATCAGTGAGGCTGTTTATGGTCTGTTTTGTAACTGATGGGGAATACTGAATAGGCTGCTTACAGTAAAGTACTGCCAAACTTCAGAGTAAATTGACCCCAGCATTGAACTCAATTGACTCCATTTAAACTGAATTGATCCACCACAAGAATAGACACCAAAACAAATTGACTCCTGCATTCTCCCCTTTACCTCACCAATAAATGTGGCCTTTAAAATCCAAGAGTCAAAGTCCATGGAAGCAACAAGCTATGCATATTTATAAACAAAATACATGTCATTGTTTCCCATAATCTCACCCACATTTCTTTTGTTTCCACAACCTGTATAATTCTGAAATGAGTCCTCCATCACACCCAGCCATTGTTTATTTCTGTTGTGCAATGATCGGCAATCAGGAAACATACATGGCTGGAGACAGTTTTAGAGTTCAGCATGTGGGACTCCACTACTGTGCTACTGTCACCACCACAGGATTAATCACTCTGCTCCAAAAAACTCACCTCCACCTCCTTTGCTGAGAGGAGAAGGGAGGGATAAGAAAAGCATCTGTGTTTCCATAGTTACCTCACTATGCTCCTATAGCCAGGTGCAGACTGAAGACCTCTTCCACCAAGACCTGCTGGAGTGCTCTGGGGAGGGTCGGGTCTCAATAGATGATGCCATCAGTCCACATCTGGCTATGGGAATATGGTTAGGTGCTTCTCTGACCCTCCCCCAGCAAGGGAATGTCTGGAGGGGAGCTATCTCAGTGTAATATGAGTCGTGGGGGGCTCCATCAGACAGAACATCTGTCAGTTGGAAATTGAGTACATTTTATAACATGCTTGCTTACAGACACACCATTATGGCTATCATAAATGAAATGTTCTAGCATAACTTTCTCAGGATATAGTAAAATATGGTACTTCCTGGCATCTTCTGATAAGGCTGAGTCACAAGGCTTTCTGGCCAGTCATTCTGGAGTGTAAGCTCATTACAGCTCCCAAGTATCATGAACTATCAGCCCCAGAGAATAAGCTTTTTAGCGCTTCCAGGTAGTTTTTTGTGGGTTTTTCGAGCTGTGTTGCCATGTTCTAGAAGAGTTTATTCAGTGGATAAAGACTCCATGGATATGAAGGGCCAACTGTACCATAAGAACAGACTGTTGTTTCTTGGTGATTTTCTTGCTAAAGAAAGCAAATGCTCAACCGAAAAATGCCTCTGATCAAACTATAGGAACTCATACAAAGTAGTTATGGATGTTAAAATGTACTCCTAGGGCTATGATCCATGGGGAGAGTGGGTAAGATATAATAATAACAACAACAACAACAACAGTAGTAATAATAATACAGCTGTGTAGTGTGAAAGGTCCTCTTCTTTTCAACTCCTTAACGTGAGGAGAAAGGAAAGAAATCTCAGGACAAGAGCATTACCTGAAAAAGTAATACACATTGCGGTATGTATCCTCTTGGTAGCTAGCTAGAGTAGACCTACTGAATCAATTAAATTTATGTATATATTAGCACATTATTCAGTATGTCTACTCTAGCTGAAACTAACCAAGAAGATTTAAGCTATTATGCATATCCTGGGCACCCCCCAACTACAATTGATTATTTTCTGTCCGTAGAGCTTGGAAAGTATTCTTTAGCTGATACCATCTCTCATGTGCCCTTGAAAAACTGAGCTGGGAAAAGTAAGTGTGTGTGTGTGGTGTTGAGTGAAGAACTTGGTAAGCTGAATTTCCCACTGGAGAAATATTTCCTTATTTCTGTTAGATGTAGTGCGTTTTATTATTTAAATAATATGCTCTATCAAATATAGCTGATGTTTGATATATGATGCTTAATGGACCAACCCCTTGCAATCAGAGGACATCCCTAGATCTCAAATTTTGGTCCTGAAATCTCAGGACTAGGGATGTTCCTGACCTGCCAACTCTAATGGAAGCTTCCAGGAGCAGCAATTCACCTTTTCTTTTTCTTGTTTTGGCCAGAAAAAGGATGGGGGTCTGAAGGTGGTAAGGGCAGGAAAAGTATCCTTGGGATGCCCAAGGACCACATTTTGCCTGCCTGAGCCACACACACACTCATCCACAGAAAAACACATCCATTCATTCACTAACAAACTCCGCCCCCCTGTGTATTTCTCTCCTTTTTTTCTCCTTTTTTTTCCGGCCCATGTAAAGATTTCCTGCATCTGCTCCCCACTCCCCAGCACAGTTGCTAGTGGGTTCATACAGACAGAAGTGATTTTGTATTTTTAAAAAATAGAGCTGGAGAGATGCCTATGAAAGGGAGCTGGGGAAAAGGTTATGGAACCTTGAGCCAGGAAGTGAGAGCAGCTGGCACCATGCTCACCTATCCTAGGTAACAGAGAGACACAGAGAGATTGAGACCATGACATTATCTGACCCCTACAAAACAGAGGCATTTGATGGTTTGCAAGCACCTCTGGGATTATGTCAAGTGACACCTCAGCGTCTCCAGCTGCCAGGACCAAGGAGTGTTTGCCACAGCTGGGGGGAAGGCGGAGAGAGGGCGTTCCGGTAGCAGCGGAGCGCATAAAGCCAGCTAGTCTGGCCCTCCTCCTCCGTCCCGCCCCCTTTTTCCTCCAAGGACTGTGCGGTTGGGGCCGCTGCTTCGGCCGGGCGGCTCTCTGGGTTCGGGTTTGTTTGCGCAGCTGCGCACTGTCCCAGAGATGCCGCCTATGGACAGTAACATCTCGGCGCCTGCGCAACTGCGCACTTGTGTAACATCTCAGAGGAAGATGGTTTGGGTTCCTGCTAGCTGTACAGTTACAGTGACTGATTGTTTTGTATCCTTCTCTGTTACTGTGTGTGTGTTGAGGGGGGGAGAGTTGGATATGGGATGGAAGTGTATGCATGTATCAGCTAGTATAATGGGTTAACTGTAATTTAACTGTATTACTGTAACTTGGGATTTTGTATTATTGCTATGCTTGTACTGGTACGTGTATATTTATAGGGCTATTGTAAATTGTTCTGTGAATTATATTTTATTGTACTTTTGTAATATTGGATTTGTATTACTGCTATGCTTATATTGATCTTGCTATTTGTTTTGATTTATTGTAGTTTCATATGTCTGCTGTAAACCGCTTTGATCATAGGAAAAGCGGTATACAAATAAAATAAACAAAAAAATAAAAATAAATAAAACACCTAAAGAAAATACAAAAATATGTGCCTTGCTGTTGAAAGCACTGTCTTTCCATTTCTGATGCACTCAAGACTTTCAGCCCCACTTCATTTCTCCTATTTTATTCCTGCATTCAACATTAAGCACATCCAGTAACTTGTGAGTGCCTAGCTGGATGAGCTTTCATGTGGAAAAATTAAGGCAAAGGTATTTGTGAGCTCTACACCAGGGGTAGGCAACCTTTTTGAGCCGGGGGCCAGGTTGCTGTCCCTCAGACAACTGGGAGGGCCAAAGCCGGGGGGTGGGCCTCCCAGTGGCCTGCTGCCACCACCAAAGCCCTCCTGGAGGGCCCCAGTGAAGGCAATGGGCCTCTGGGAGGCCCGCTGCTGTCGCAGGAGCCCGCCTGGAGGGGCCCGGTGATGGCAACGGGCCTCCCAGGGGCCCCCAGCCGCCGTCGGAGCCCTCCTGGAGGACCCCAGCGAAGGCAACGGGTCTCTGGAAGGCCGGCTGCTGTCGGAGGAGCCCTCCTGGAGGGCCCCAGCGGAGGCAACAGGCTTCTCAGTGGCCTGCTGCCACCACCAAAGCCCTCTTGGAGGACCCCAGTGAAGGCAATGGGCCTCTGGGAGGCCCGCTGCTGCTGCAGGAGCCCTCCTGGAGGGGCCCGGTTTGACGGCAACGGCCTCCCAGGGGCCCCCTGCCGCCGTCGGAGGCCCCTGGAGGGCCCAGCGACGGCACCGGGCCTCCCGGGGCCCCCGCCGCCGTCTGAGCCCTCCTGGAGGGCTCGGCCACGGCACCGGGCCCCTGAGGCCCACTGCTGCCGTCGGAGCCCTGTTTGAGGGCTCCGGGGGGAAAGGGGGGCGGCGCAGCGGGCCTCCTGGAGGCCGAAGTCTCGCGCAACCTTTTCTGTGGTCGCGCGAGACTTCGCCCCTGGGCGCCGCCATTTTGGACGAAAAAATGGCAGCGTCCAGAGCGGCAAAAAGCTGCGACCGCCGGCGGTGGTGGTGGCGGTGGTGGCAGCTGCAGTCGGGGGCCGCTCCAACGGCCTCTGCGGGCCGCATCCGGCCCGCGGGCCGGAGGTTGCCGACCCCTGGTTTAAATACTTGAAGGGATGCCACATTCAGGAGGTAGCAAGCTTGTTTTCTGCTGCTGCACGGAATAAGACACAATGGAGCAATGGATGCAAGCTCCAGCAAAAGAGGTTCCAGCTCAACATTAGGAGGAACTTCCTGAGAGTAAGGGCTGTCTGACAGAGGAACAGGTCGCTGAGGAGAGAGTAGGCTGCCCCGTTCCATCAGGGGCTAGCCTGTAGATGGAGGCTCCTTCCTCCCTAACTGTCATCGTTCGGAGCCTCTGAGGGAAGGAAGGCTGACCAGTACCATCAGGGGCTAGCCTGTAGACGCAGGCTCCTCCCTCCCTAACTGTCATCGTGCGGCCTCTGAGGGAGAGAGGAAGGTGGCCCAGTTCCTCAGGGGCTAGCCTGAAAAGGAGCTCCTCCCTCCCCTAACTATCATCTGTTCGGCCTCTGAGGAGAGAGAAGGCTGGCCCAGTTACCATCACAGGGGCTAGCCTGTAGACGGAGCTCCGCCCTCCCTAACTGTCATCGTTCGGACTCTGAGGGAGAGAAGAAGGCGGCCCAGTACCAGCAGGGGCTGCCTGTAGACGGAGGCTCCTCCCTCCCTAACTGTCCCATCGTTGGTCCTCTGAGGGGAGAGAAGGCTGGCCCGTGAACCATCAGGGGGGCTATCCCAAAGAAAGAGGCTCCTCCTCACCTAACTGTCATCTTTGGCCTCTGAGGTGAGAGAAGGCTGGCCAGTTCGCATCAAGGGCTAGCCTGAAGAAGGAGGCTCTCCCTCCCTAACGGTCCATCTTTCAGCCTCTGAGGGAGAGAGAGGCTGGCAAGGACCATCAGGGGCTAGCCCGAAAGAAGAGGCTCCTCCCTCCCTAACTGTCATCTTTTGCCTCTGAGGGAGAGAGAAGGCTGGCCCAGTTCCATCAGGGGCAAGGCCTGAAGAATGGAGCTCCTCCCCGCCCGGACTGTCAGCTTTCCGGCCGTCTGAGGGAGAGAGAAGGCGGGCCCAGTACCATAAGGGGCTAGCCTGTAGACGGAGGCGCCTCCCTCCATAACTGGCAGCCGTTGGGCCCCTCTGGGGAGAGAGAAGGCTGGCCCAGTTCCATCAGGGGCTAGCCCTTGAAGAAGGAGGCTCCTCCCTCCCTACTGTCCATCTTTCGGCCGCTGAGGCAGAGAGAAGGCTGGCCAGTAACCAGCAGGGCTAGCCGTAGATGGAGGCTCCTCCCTCCCTAACTGCATCGTTCGGCCTCTAGTGAGAGAGAACGCTGTTCCCAGTACCATCAGGGGCTAGCCTGAAAGAAAGAGTGTCCCGCCCCTCCCCTAACTGTCATCTTGTGGCCTCTGAGGGAGAGAGAAAGGCTGGCCATACCATCAAGGCTAGCCTGAAGAAAGAGGCGCCTCCCTCCCGAACTGTCATCTTTTGGCCTCTGAGGGGAGAGAAAGGCTGGCCCCGTAACCATCAGGGGTAGGCCTGAAGAAAGAGGCTCACTCCCTCCCTAACTGTCAGCTTTTGACTCTGAGGGAGAGAGAAAGGCTGCCCAGTTTCCATCAGGGGCTAGCCGAAGAAGGAGTCTCCTCCCTCCCTAACTGTCTCTTTTTGGCCTCTGAGGGAGAGAGAAGGCCTAGGCCCAGTACCATCAGGCTAGCCTGAAGAAGGAGGCTCCTCCCTCCCTAACTCCATCTTTCGGCCTCTGAGGGAAAGAGAAGGCTGGCCCCGGAACCATCAAGGGCTACCCTGTAATGGAGGCCTCCCTCCCTAAGGTCATCTTTGGCCTCTGAGGGAGAGAGAAGGCTGGCCCAGTACCATCCAGGGGCTAGCCCGAGAAAGAGGCCTCCTCCCTCCCGAACGGTCATCTTTTGGCCTCTGAGGGAGAGAGAAGGCTGGCCCAGTTCCAGCAGGGGCTAAGCCTAAGAAGGAGGCTCCTCCCTCCCTAACTGTCCATCTTTGGCCTCATGAGGAGAGAGTAGCTGGCCCAGTACCATCAGGGGCATGGCCGGAAGAAGGAGGCTCCTCCCTCGCCTAACTGTCTCTTTCGGCCTCTGAGGGAGAGAGTAGGGCGGGGCCCAGTTTCCATCAGGGGCTAGCCGGTAGACGGAGGCTCCTCCCGCCCTAACTTTCATCAACGGCACTCTAGGGAGAGAAAGGCTGCCCAGTTCCAGCAGGGGCTAGCTAAGAAGGAGGCTCCTCCCTCCCTAACTGTCATCTTTTCGGCCCTCTGAGGAGAGAGAAGGCTGCCCAGTTGAAATAGGGGCTAGCCTGTAGATGGAGCTCCTCCCTCCCTAACTGGTCATCTTCGGCCTCTGAGGGAGAGAGAAGGCTGGCCCATACCATCAGGGGCTAGCCCCTGTTTAGACGGTGGCCTCCATCCTCCCTAACTGTCACATCGTTCGGCCCTCTGAGGGAGAGAAAGGCTGCCCCAGTACCATCAGGGGCTGCACGAAGAAAGAGGCTCCCCCTCCCTAACGTCATATTGGGCCTCGGAGGGAGAGAGAAGCTGGCCAGTTCCATCAGGGGCTAGCCTGAGAAGGAGGCTCCTACCTCCATAACTGGTCATCTTCGTCTCTGAGGGAGAGCGTAGGCTGGCCCCAGTTTGCCATCAGGGGCTAGCCCTGGGAACGAGGCTCCCCCCTCCCTAACTTTCACGTTCTGCCTCTCAGGGGAGAGGAGGCTGGCCCAGTTCCATCATGGGCTAGCATGTAGACGGAGGCTCCTCCCTCCCTAACTGTCATCTTTATCGGCCTCTGGGGAGAGAGAAGGCTGTCCCAGTTCCATCAGGGGCTAGCCTGAAGAAGGAGGCTCCTTCCCTCCCTAACTATAATCTTTCGGCCTCCTGAGTGAGAGAGAAGGCTGGCCCAGTTTTTCCATCAGGGGCTAGCCCTGTAGACAAGGGGTAGGCAACCGTTTTGGCTGGGGGCACGGGTTTGCTTCCCCTCAGACACTGGGGGGCCGAAGCCAAAAATAAATAAATAAATATTTTTGGAAAATTAAATATATAAATAAACCAGGGACAAATGTATGGACAAAATTTTCAAATGGGGACACTTTTTTTTAAAAAAAAAAAAAATGGAGGACAAGTGAAAAAAATTGCTGATTTTTAAAAATGTTAATGCAAATCATGTTTCCTTTTCTGAGGCCTTCTATAGACAATTTGCCCCCCCAAAGGGCCCCCGCAGCAATCGGAACAGGACCAGGCCGGGCCGGTCCATCAGGGGCTAGCCGGTAGACGGAGGCTCCTCCTCCATAACTGTTCCAATCGTGGGGCATCGGAGGGAGAGAGAAGGCGGGCCCAGTTCCACCAGGGGCTAGCCTGAAGAAGGAGGCTCCTCATCCCTAACTGCATCTTTGGCCTCGTGAGGAGAGAAGAAGGCGGGGCCAAGTAACCATCAGGGGCTAGCCTGTAATGAGGCTCCTCCCTCCCTAACTGTCCATCGTTCGGCCTCCTCAGGAGAGAGAAGGCTGCCAGTACCATCATGGGCTAGCCTGAAGAAAGGGCCTCCTTCCCCTCCCGATCTGTCATCTTTTGGCGCTGAGGGAGAGAGAAGGCTGGCCCAGTAACATCAAGGGGGCTAGCCTCAAGAAAGAGGCTCCTCCTCCCTAACGGTCATCTTTTGGCATCTGAGGGAGAGAGAAGGCCTGGCCCAGTACCATCAGGGGTGCCTGAAGAAAAGGCTCCTCCCTCCCTAACTGTCATCTTTGGCCTCTGAGGGAGAGAGAAGAGCGGGCCCAGTGACCATCGGGGCTAGCCTGAAGAAGGATGCGCCTCCTCCCTGTCTCTTCGGCCTCTGAGGGAGAGAGAGGCCTGGCCCAGTTTACCAGCAAGGCTGCCTGAAGAAAAGAGGCTCTCCCTCCCTAACTGTCATCTTTTGGCTCTGAGTGAGAGAGAAGGCGGCCCAGTACCATCAGGGCTAGCCGGAAGAAAGAGGCTCCTCCCTCCCTAACTGTCATCTTTTGGCCTCTGAGGAGAGAGAAGGCTGGCCCAGTTTCCACAGGGGCTAGCCTGAAGAAGGAGGCTCCTCCCTCCATTCTGTCATCTTTCGGCCTCTTGAGAGAGAGGAAGGCTGGCCCAGTTCCATCAGGGCGCGGGCCTGAGAAGAGCCCTCCTCCGTCCATCTGCGTGGTCCAGGCCTCAGAGGGAGAGAAAATGCTGGACTGATTCCCTCCCCCCCTCACCATTCCTTCTCCTTTTGGGGTCCGTGTACTTTTAGATTGTAAGCCGTGGGCAGGGAACGGTCTGTTATCCCCGTATTGTAAACCGCGCGGATTCCCGTGAGTGGGCGGTAATATAAATAAAACTATTAAATGATTAGTATTTATTATTATTATTAGGATGAGTATTATTATTATACCCTGTTGTCTTGCATTTCAAGCGTGTTCTTCATACCGTCTTCCTATTTAAAGGGAATGGAACCCTTTAATGAAACTTAGGTTGAACTTTAGCTACATGCTTTAATCACGGGTTCTCAACCTGCCCGAATCTGTGACCCTGTAATATATTTCCTCATGTTGTGGTTACCCGCAACCATAAAATTGTGTGTCCCCAGTACTAAGACCATCGGAAATATGTTGTTTTTCCTATGGTCTTAGGCGACCCCCGTGAAAGGTTCATTCAGCCCCCAAAGGGGGGTCCTGACCCACAGTTGGAACTGCTGCTTTAAACATACTGAATCCGGAACATGAATTTGCTCTCCTCCCTCCTTAACCGCTACAGTAAATCCAGGTTTAGCAGACAAAAGCTAATGCGCCAACGCGTACAGATGGTGGTAACTGTCAACACTTCGACAGCGCCTGTGGGTGCCAGCGGGCAAACTGAGCTGTATCGCATGAAGCTCATAAGGTGCCACAATTCCCATTTTCTCAAAACCAATACAAAAACATGCTAAGTTGGAGGACAATTATTAATACCACACAGCTCTTCAAAAGTGCAATGGTGCTGCGTCTCCCCAGTCTGCTGCCTTTCTTGCAGCTGGCATCTATGAGGCCCAACCTCCCTACCCTAGAATCCCTTCCCAGCATGCTTTTAGCAATGCCTTTTTGTATAGTTCTAGCAACAACTCTGCAATTAATGGGCAATTGCATTACATTAAAAGGGGAGTGGGAAGAGAAAAGAAAGAAAGAAAATGGAATAGTGAGGGGAAGAGGAGGAAACACAAAAAAAAAAACAGAAAAGAGCACCAGCCGGATCTAACTTCCACCACACGATTATGCTGCATATCGGAAGTGCTTCTGGAAGGAACATATCCACACATCTATCAATAGTGAAACAAGCAAGCACGATTGGGGGGCATTTATGGGGTTTTTTGCCCATCAACTGAACAGGGAGCAACTTCAGCAGCGGCATTGGCACAACCAGACCAGCTACTGGACAGGCCATCAGCATCATGTAATAAAATACATCCACAGATACTTCTATCCTGCTCTCTTTACTTCCAGTTTTGAAGCCTGGTGTTTTTTTTCTTTTTTTTTTTTTTTTTTTTTTTGGAATAAAAGTTCTAAGAGTTGCTGTTTCTAAAAAATGGCCGAAAGGTAAACTGCAGGCAAAAGGCACGGGTGGCAAATCAGTTGAGGCTGTTTATGGTTCCTGTTTTGTAACTGATGGGGAATACTGCCAAATCAGGCTTGCTTACAGTACAAGGTACTGCCAACACTTCAGAGTAAATTGACCCACAGCATTGGAACTCAATTGACTCCATGTTAAACTGAATTGATCCACCACAAGAATAGACACCAAAACCAATTGACTCCTGCATTCTCCCCTTTACCTCACCCATCAAAATGTGGCCAATTTAAAATCCGAAGAGTCAAAGTCCCATGGAAGCAACAAGCTATGCATATGTTTCTAGAACAAAATACATGTCATTGTTGTCCCCTAATCTCACCTCACATTTCTTTTGTTTCCACAACCTGTATGAATTCCTTGAAAATGAGTCCTCCTAGCACACCCAGCCATGTGTTATAATGTCTGTTGTTGCAATGCTCAGCGCAATCAGGAAAACATACACATGGCTGGAGACCGTTTTTAGAGTTCCAGCATGTTGGGACTCCACTACTGTGCTACTGTCCACCACCACAGGATTACATCACTCTTGCTCCAAAAAAACTGCACCTCCACCGCCTTTTTCGTCGGCTGAGAGGAGAAGGGTAGGGATAAGAAAAGCATTCTGTGTTTACATAGTTACCTCCACATGTGCTCCTGATAGGCCAGGTGGCAGACTGAAGACCTCTTCACACCAAGACCTGCTGGAGTGCTCCTGGGGAGGGTCGGGTCTACAATAGATGATGCCATCAGTCACCTACAGCTGGCTTATGGGAATATGGTTTAGGTGACTTCTCTGACCCTCCCCCAGCAAGGGACTAGTGCTGGAGGGTGAGCCTATCTCAGTGTTCAAGATGAGTCGTGGGAGGGGCTCCATGCAGACAAGAAACATCTGTCAGTTGGAAATTGAGCTACACTTTATAACATGCCTTGCTACATACCAGGACACACCATTTCTAGGCTGATCATAAATGCAATGTTCCTAGCATAAAACTTTCTCAGGATGATAGTAATCAAAAGTATGGTACTTCTGGCCGGGCATCTTCTGATAAGGCGCTGATCAACAAAGCTTTCCTGGCCCAGTCAATTCTGGAGTGTAAGCTCATTAACAGCTACCCCAAGTATCCATGGAACTATCAGCCCCAGAGACATAAGCTTTTTTAGCGCTTCCAGGTAGTTTTTTGTGGGTTTTGTCGCGAGGGCTTGTTGTTTTTTTTTGGCCATTGTTCTAAGAAGCAGTTTTTTATTTCATGTGATATAAGACTCGCCATGGATATGAAGGAGCCAACTGTCACCATAAGACACATGACTGTTGTTTCTTGGTGATTTTCCTTGCTAAAGCAAAGCAAATGACTCAACCCGAAAAAATGCCTCTGATCAAACTATAGGAACTTCATACCACAGTAGTTATGGCTATGTAAAAATGTACTCCTAGGGCTATGATCCATGGGGAGAGTGGGGTAAGATATAATGAACTAATGATCACACAACAAACAACAACAAGTAGTTAATCGATAAATACAGCTGTGTAGTGTGGAAAGGTCCTCTTCTTTTTCAACTCCTTAACGTGAGCGAGAAAGGAACAGAAATCTCAGCAAGAGCAGTACCTGAAAAAGTAATACACATTGCGGTATGATCCTCTTGGTATTTCCCCTAGCTAGAGTAGACCTCTGATCAATTTAAATTTATGTATATATTAGCAACATTATCAGTATGTCTACCTAGCTGAACTAACCAAAAAGATGTTAAGCTATTATGCATATCCTGGGCACCCCCCAACACAATTATTTATTTTCTGTCCGGAGAGCGTTGGAAAGTATTCTTTATGGCGGATACCATCTCTCATGTGCCCTTGAAAAACTGAGCTGGGAAAAGTAAGTGTGTGTGTGTGGTGTTGAGTGAAGAAACTTGGTAGCTGAATTTCCCACTGGAGAAAATTTCCTATTTCTGTTAGATGTAGTGGTTTTATTATTTAAATATATGCTCTATCAAATATAGCTATGTTTGATATATGAGGCTTAATGGACCAACCCCTGCAATCAGAGACATCCTAGATCTCAAATTTTGGTCCAGAAATCCAGGACTAGGGAGGTTCCGGACCTGCCAACTCTAATGGAAGCTTCCAGACAGCAATTCACCTGTTCTTTTTCTTGTTTGGCCAGAAAAAGGATGGGGGTCTGAAGGTGGTAAGGGCAGAAAGTATCCTGGGATGCCAAAGGACCACATTTGCCTGCCTGAGCCACACACACACTCATCCACAGAAAAACACATCCATTCATTCACTAACAAACTCCGCCCCCCTTGTATGTTCTCCTTTGTTTCTCCTTTTTTTTCCGGCCATGTAAAGATTTTCCTGCATCTGCTCCCCACTCCCCAGCAAAGTTTGCTAGTGGTTCATACAGACAGAAGTGATTTTTGTATTTTTAAAAAATAGAGCTGGAGAGATGCCTAGGAAAGGGAGCTGGGGAAAAGGTTATGGAACCTTGAAGCCAGGAAGTGAGAGCAGCTGGCACCAGTGCTGCACCTATCCTAGGTAAGCAGAGAGACACAGAGAGATTGAGACCATGACATTATCTGACCCCTACAAAAAAGAGGCATTTGATGGTGTTGCAAGCACCTCTGGGATTATGTCAAGTGACACCTCAGCGTCTCCAGCTGGCCAGGAACCAAGAGTGTTTTTGCCCACAGCTGGGGGGAAGGCGGAGAGAGGGCGTTCCGATGCAAGCGGAGCGGCATAAAGCCAGCTAGTCTGGCCCTCCTCCTCCGTCCCGCCCCCTTTTTCCTCCAAGGACTGTGCGGTTGGGGCCGCTGCTTTCGGCCGGGCCGGCTCTCCTGGGTTCGGGTTGTGTTTGCGCAGCTGCGCACCGTCCCAGAGATGCCGCCTACGGAACAGTAACATCTGGCGTCTCCAGCTGCCAGGACCAAGGGAGTGTTTGCCACAGCTGGGGAGAAGGCGGAGAGAGGGCGTTCCGGTAGCAGCGGAGCGCATAAACCAGCTGAGTCTGGCCCTCCTCCTCCGTCCCCCGCCCCGTTTTTCCTCCAAGGACTGTGCGGTTTGGGGCCGCTGCTCGGCCGGGCGGCTCTCTGGGTTCGGGTTTGTTTGCGCCAGCTGCGCACTGTCCCAGAGAATGCCGCCTACGGACAGTAACAGCTCGGCGCCTGCGCAACTGCGCACTTGGTGTAACATCTCAGAGGAAGATGGTTTGGGTTTCCGTGCTAGCTGTACAGTTACAGTGACTGATTGTTGTGTATCCTCTCTGTTACTGTGTGGTGTGTTGAGGGGCGGAGAGTTGGGATATGGGGATGGAAGTGTATGCATGTATCAGCTAGTATAATGGGTTAACTGTAATTTAACTGTATTACGGTAACTTGGGATTTTTGTATTATTGCTATGCTTGTACTGGTACGGTGTATATTTATAGGGCTATTGTAAATTGGTTTCTTGTGAATTATATTTTATTGTACTTTTGAAGTTGGATTTGTATTACTGCTATGCTTTATATTGATGCTTGCTATTTGTTTGATATTGTAGTTTCATATGCTGGCTGTAAAAACCGCTTTGATCATAGGAAAAGCGGTATACAAATAAAAATAAACAAAAAAATAAAAATAAATAAAACACCTAAAGAAAATACAAAAATATGGTGCCTTGCTGTTGAAAGCAGTCTTCCATTTCTGATGCACTCAAGACTTTTCAGCCCCACTTCATTTCTCCTATTTTATTCCTGCATTCAACATGTAAGCACAGCCAGTAACTTGTGAGTGGCCTAGCTGAGTGAGCTTTTCATGTGGAAAATTAAGGCAAAGGTATTTTGTGAGCTCTACACCAGGGGTAGCAACCTTTTTGAGCCGGGGGCCAGGTTGCTGTCCCTCAGAACAACTGGGGGGCCAGCCGGGGGGTGGGCCTCCCAGTGGCCGTGCGTGCCACCACCAAAGCCCTCCTGGAGGGCCCCAGTGAAGGCAATGGGCCTCTGGGAGGCCCGCTGCTGTCGCAGGAGCCGCCTGGAGGGGCCCGGTGATGGCAACGGGCCTCCCAGGGCCCCCATGCCGCCGTCGGAGCCCTCCTGGAGGACCCCAGCGAAGGCAAACGGGTCTCTGAAGGCCGGCTGCTGTCGGAGGAGCCCTCTGGAGGGCCCCAGCGGAGGCAACAGGCTTCTCAGTGGCCTGCTGCCACCACCAAAGCCCTCTTGGAGGACCCCAGTAGAAGGCAATGGCCTCTGGAGGGCCCCGCTGCTGCGTGCAGGAGCCCTCCTGGAGGGGCCCGTTTGACGGCAACGGCCTCCCAGGGGCCCCCTGCCGCCGTCGGAGGCCTCCTGGAGGGCCCCAGCGACGGCACCGGGCTCGCCAGGGGCCCCTGCCGCCGTCTGAGCCCTCCTGGGAGGGCTCTGGCCACGGCACCGGGCCTCCTAGAGGCCCACTGCTGCCGCGGAGCCCTGTTTGAGGGCTCCGGGCGGCCGCAGCGGGCCTCCTGGAGGCCGAAGTCTCGCGCAACCTTTTCTGTGGTCACGCGAGACTCGCCTCTGGGCGCTGCCATTTTGGGCGAAAAAATGGCGGCACCCAGAGCGGCGAAACGTCTCCGGGCCCTCCATTTTTCCGCCCAAAATGGCAGCGAACTCTCACGCGACATTCCCCGAGGTCGCGCGAGAATTCACCACCATTTTGGGCAAAAATGGCGGCCCCAGAGTGGCGAAAAGCTCCTGGGCACCGCCATTTTTGCCCAAAATGGCGGGCAAGTCTCGCACGACCTCGGGGAAGGTCGCGTGAGAGTTCGCCGCCATTTGGGGCGAAAAAATGGCGGCGCCCAGAGCGCCGGCGGCAGCTGCAACGGGGGCCGGTAAGAAATGCCG